>NC_136966.1:17720264-17760264 GCF_032717465.1 Coenobita brevimanus
GAGGGTGAGAGAAGAGGGTGAGAATAAGGATGGAGTGAAGAGAGACATGGTTAGATAGGAAAGAAGCAAAGGAGGTCTTGAAAATAAAGGGGAGGGGAAGGGGAAAAAAGGATAGGGAGAATGAACATAAAAGAGAGAAGGGAAGGGGAAGTAAAGAAGACGAGATTAGGGAGAGAAAGGGAGAAAAAGGAAGGAAGGGAAGGTGTACGGAGAGATAATGATGTTCATGGGGAAAGGAACGTGTAGAAAGAGGGAGACAAAGAGGGAAGAGAGGTGACAGATGGGAAAAGAGAGAGAAGGGAGATGAAAGTAAGAGAAAAGGGATAGAAGATGACAGGGGGAGTCCTGAAAAAGAGAGGGAGATATGGAAAAGAAAGTAGGGAGAGGAAGTATAGTTAAAGAAGAGGGTGGGGAGTGCAAAAAAAAAAAAAATAATAAGTCGGGGAGGAAGATGAGACAAGGAAGGAAGGGAAAAGGAACTGGAGGGAAGAATAGAAGACGGGAGGGAGAGACGTGGAAGAGAGGGTGAATGGGTGGAGCGGATGGCATGGTATAAAGGAAAGACAAAGGGTATGAATGTGGCGCGGCGGGGTATAATTATGTTGTTACGGTAGGGAGACAAGGTTGCTTTTTGCTTTATGTGCCTAAGACTTGTTTAATGGGTTGGTGTGGAGGGCAGTGACACTGAGGGACTGCTTCCTGTGGTAACGAGAGAGAGAGAGAGAGAGAGAGAGAGAGAGAGAGAGAGACTGTGATCATATGGAACTTGAGAGGGGAGCAGGCGTTACTTCTGGCAAAATAACTTGTTAACCAGTCACAAAGCTCAAAGAAAACAATTATTTCGCTCAGCACAATATTTGTGTGTGTGTGTGTGTGTGTGTGTGTGTGTGTGTGTGTGTGTGTGTGTGTGTGCATACGAGCTGTGTTCTTGCACTTGTGTGCATGACTGGGTGGTTGTCTACCTGTGTGGTCCTCCTTTGGGGTAATAAACATAATGCTGGCAGCAGCGCGTAGTTTTAACTTGATCCCCCCGCGAGTACTATGAGCTTTCCTCATCTCTTATTGTGCACCATAAAGCCTTTAGATGCCTCACTCCAAAAGTTTCACCCAAAAGGTCTTATTCTAAGTGGCCTCGGGTATTTTGTATCACCTTTTCCTCTCCAATTTATTTTATCTGTTCCACCTTCATGTAGAGTTGCTTTTATTGATGCATACTCTTTCGATATTAAATGTTACAAATAAATGGAGGAGAATATTAAGAAGCAGTTGGCAAATTAAATAAAATATATGGCCAAGGAGAAGGTGCCACGAACTCTCTTACACCACTAGACTACTAAACTATGTAACACTAAGATGACCCGTTTTTGTCTGCGAAATTACACTATGAAACTACTTCTCCGTTGCATTCCAACAGATCTGAAAATAAACGTAAAATTCGGATCTTCTCAGGATGATTTAGCGGCGCGTAACAAGTGACACATCTACCCAGAAGTTATTGGGAGGGGAAGGTACATAGACGTCAGGTGGAATGAACCTTATATGCCTGTGATGAGTTTTGGTAGAGTCTGGATCAAAAGTTGGCTTACTACACCACTGTGTCTGCTGCACTTAGGTCATATCCGCGATTTTCCTCACTGACGTATTGTATCACAGAGAATCATCTATGCGTACAGAAACATACTAAGCCTCTCACAGCCTAAAAATATTAGCTAGTAGGGTAAGTGAGAAGTAGAGAAGGGGGACCTTTTGTTCCCGCCTGTACCCTTTACCTCTTCCGTCATCGTGTTCGACTATAAATAAAAAGAGCATAGTGAAGCATGTATATGTGTACTAGATACCGTATCATGTGTTACTTCTGAGGTTCACCCATTAATTTTACTGAAGAAGTTGAAATTGCTGGCTACCTAAGTGAGTACGATTGCTGCAGCTGTGTTATACTGCACAGCGTCTAGATATGAATGCTGCTTGGTGCAGGTAGGGAAAGATGTATCTTCCTATATTTTGGTGGATGCAGCTTGGACAAGTGCAAGCATCCGAGGCATGCACTACCGTAGTCTGGATGCAGCGTGGACAAGTGCAAGCATCCGAGGCATGCACAACAGTAGTTTGGTTAAGGGTTTGGTTATGATTTCCTAATTTAAAAAATTCATCAAAGCTGCGAGATTCGTCAATGCCTGACTGTATTGAACATGCATACATTTGTGTTTGAAGGTGTCCTCATGTGCATGAGTATGTGTGTATGTTCAAATGTAGATGTGTATACATGTTTTATGTGCATGCATGTTTGCGTGTGCGTGTGTCGTGTATACCTGGTGTGTGTGTATACATTACTGTGTGTGTGGTGGCTGCCGTGTGACCGCAGGTGGGGTCAAATGACTGGTTGAATGCAAGTGATATCAGCAGGAATCCAATCAAACCTGATCCATCACCACCACGCCTGCAAGGCTGAGACCAAAACAGTGGATGTCACCCATTATGCATTCTGGGTAGGATAGGGCAGGTAAGGAACAGGATATATTCAGGGTAAGGTAAAATGAAGTAGAGTTCGTCCCAAACACACTCATACTAGAGTAAGCAACTGGGACACTCACTAGAGACATCTTTAACCAGTCCACAATGAAATATCTTTCTGTGACTAAATGAAATAGTCCGAAGGTAACTGTTGTTGACAATCTGTTTCCTATGGCCAATACAATATGAACACTGCAACAAAACCCACAGATAGTAACTGTAGGGGATACTCTGTGCACCAACACTTAAACTGGCAAGTGATGACGGGTAACGGTATACCTGTAGGTGTGTCAACACTGTCCTCTCTCCGCGTCACCAGCTGTCAGCGCTATGTACAAATGACGCAGTGGCACATCCCCTGACACCACTATTGGCCCCAGATGATGCTACCTGATGATGACAACAACAGTATCGACAACAACAACAACAACTGTGTTCTATCATCCAAACCTTTCTTGCCTGATCAGAAGCGTAGGGGCCTCAGGCTAAGCTAATCAGTCCCGCCATTTAAGGCGAGGGTGACCAAACTCTCTGGTCCCTGAGTGGTAGGCTGTTGTGTAAGTAATAAGACCCAGACTTTTCTCAGATGTCAGCTCTTACAGGCATCATCTGGCTGTAGCGCCTGAACCCATCAGACCACCAGACGTTATTTGGTTATGTGGTCACCAACCAACGTATTAAATGGTTTCATGGATTACGGGAAATGAGGTGTCAGTCAGTGCTCAGTTATCCGAGAGTGGTACCTCATCGAGTGAGGGGATGGTGTGCATGCCACTTACCATACAACAAAAGCGATTAAAATAATCCATTCATCATCCAACCCTAGACCGATCGGAAGCATTGGGGCCCGGGGTCAGGCTATCCAGTCCAGATCTTCAAAGGGAGAGTGATTAGTCGTTCGTCCTTTTAATAATAATAATAGTAATAATAATAATAATAATAATAATAATAATAATAATAACAATAATAATAATAATAATAATAATAATAATAATAATAATAATAATAATAATAATAACAATAATAATAATAATAATAATAATAATAATAACAACAATAATAATAATAATAATAATAATAGTAATAATAATAATAATGATGGTGATAATAATAATAGTAATAATAATGACAATACTTATTATTATTATTATTAGTAGTAGTAGTAGTAGCAGTAGTAGTAGTAGTAGTAGTGGTGGTAGTAGCAGCAGCAGCAGCAGTGGTAGTAGTAGTAGTGGTAGTGGTAGTAGTATTAGTAGTAGTAGTAGTAATAATAGAAGTAGAGGTAGTAGTAGTATAAACATTATCAGTATAATTATATGTACGAGTAATGTACAGAAAATTGCTGTTTGAGACCACCTTTTCACGACTCGCCTTCTCCTCTGTCTAGAGAAAGGGCATTTTTCCGACGTACTCTCTACTGTTTGTATATAATATTTCCGTGTCGCCCTGCGAACTGGGCAGAAATCGGCAGAATTTGCTGATAATTGTATGAGCGAGATAACCGAGCAGATCAGTATCATGCATGTGGTAGGGTGATGAAGCACGATATCAAAACTTAGTTATCCCGGATACCACGAAAACTACAGCGAACCCATGAACACTGTTTAACTTAAAGAAGAGTAATACAGTAGGTGTTACTTTAGTGACTTTTGTCCAGAGTCGCCACAATATTAAAAGTACTAAAAAAGCATCAAACTGAGCGCCAGAACGGGATTATCTCGGAAAGTGTTAAAGCTATAGTGGACCTGTGTGCATCGTTAGAAAGCTAAAATAACATCAAGCTTGCCTTGATATAAGTTTAAATCTTTGAAATAAGGATACCAAAAAATTTAGAGTAGCTAAACATTTCTCTCGTATTTTTTAAATTCATATTTCTGTCAGGCGGGTCATCATCCTCATCATCGATATCATCGTCATCATTCCCGTGTTTCCCACAAAGTGTTGCTAAAGTAATACTTCTCTCATAAGAAGTTACACCTATAGCTCTATGATCATAATCATCATCATCATCAGCAGCAGCAGCAATGATGATGATGTATTGATCCAGTCTACAATAAGTGTCTCTCCCCAACATTTTCCCCTCTGACTTACTGATGTTAGTCTGGTCCATCCCAACCCAACATACTAACTGCCTTCATCTCTACATCTGGTTTTCTACTCATACTTTCCACTCACTCCCTCGTCTCTGATATCCCTCCCACCTCTCAAGTAAGAGAGGTCTTCCCAAAACTGACTTAAATAGCTTACCAATAATAGAATTAAATTACACGTCATCGTAATGAGGGGTATAATGAAGACTGTTTGTACCCAGCCCATGTGTTCGTGGAAATAGGACTGGCATGAGAATATGCTTGGAGGGGCAGGAGGTGGCCAAACGGTGGACAACAGAGGAAGTGGGGTGTTGTCCGGAAGAACACGAGATCTATCTCAGGTTAGGGTAAGGACCAAGCAATTTGCTGATTGGAATTTTTTAAAAAGTCTTAACAGATCATCCAAAATGCTCTCCGACTGACATACCCTCTCCCTCCTAGCTAATAATTTAGCCTACATCAGTCCTGAATGAAACAGTCTAAACATGTGGGTATTAGGGCCTGAGCACTATCTGCTGCATGTAGGAGGAATGTTTCGCTACAGGACTCAGTGTCACGTGTATGTCCCAGACTGAATTAACTTAAAAAACTAAGAAAAAAAAAAAAAAGCGCCAGGGAATCGCAAGCATAAAAAAAAAGAAAATGACAAGTTGTAGCGCAGGGAAGGTTAATTATCTTCTCTTCCTTCCATTAACCATCCTTTCCCTTTCCCCCATTTTAACCCACTGTTCTCCTTTCCCCCCTCTTCACCCACCCCTCACATGTCCACCTACTCAGAAAGGCGTGTCACACAGGAGCCTCCCCTCTTGTCCCTTCATCTTTCCTTTCCCTTCCCCTTTCCCTTCTTGTCCCATCAGTTCCTCACTCTTCACACTTTCCTACTCCTCTTCCCTTTCGAACCCCTTTTCACTCCTCTCCTCCCCTTCTCCATTTCCCAGACCTCCCCTTAGTATCTCATTATCCCCTCTTCCCATTCTTCCCCTCCCTTTCGCCTTACTCGTTCCCTCAGCTCCCCTTACCCCCTTCTCACTCTATTCATCATCTTATGTCAACCCATTCTTACACGTACCCTCACCTTTTCCTTCTCTTTTCCACTTCTCCATTCCTTCTTCCCTCTTTCCCCACACGTCCCCTCTCCCTCTTACCCTCCCCCTTCCCTCTCTTTCCCTTCCCTTCCCCTCTCCCTCCTCCCTTCCTGCCCCTCCCCACTCTAACTCTTTCACTGCCTCTCTCCTCATCTCTCCCTCCCACTAGTTATTTCATCTTTCCCCTTTCCTTCCATTACCCTCCACCCTCCAGCTCCCTCCCCTTCCCCCTGCCTCAGGAACTGCCAACCCTCGTCAGCTTTAAGGGGAACACTTGAAGGGGCGTGACGGACACTTGACAGAAATATGATCCTGTCACAGTTATTGGTATTAATGTGTCAGTTCGTGTACGTTGCATGTGTGCCCCTTCTCTACAGCCTCTCGTGTGTGGAGAAATGTGCATGTTGATTTTCATGCCTGTGTGTGTGTGTGTGTGTGTGTGTGTGTGTGTGTGTGTGTGTGTGTGTGTGTGTGTGTGTGTGTGTGTGTGTGTGTGTATATACTTTAGAGGAATGTGTTGTGGCAGAGGACACGAAAAGTTATAAGTACAAAGACAGGATGTGGATGACGTATGGCAGACGACACAACGGGCTCCGTCACACGGGAATTGTGAAAATCGTTCTTTGGAGTGGATCTTTATGATTGTGAGATGAAGGCCAGAAAACCAAAGCTTTCAGTGATGAGTGCATGGACGTATAACCCATTTCACTGGGCTTTCAATTTATAGTTTTTAACTTTCCTGATCATGTCTCTAATACCATCCTCCACCACTGGTATTAGCCTGTTTGCTAGAATGGTGATGATGACCATGACAGATACAGAGACCTCACAAACCTTACTGAATTACATACTCTCTAATGACAGGACTTTGGGAACAACATAACAGTGCATGAACCACACGTTACCTATATCCCGACATGCGCCTTAAACCACCAGACCACAACCAGGACTGTGTATAAGATAAGGGGTTTTATTCTAAGTGGCTTTGGAGATTTCGTAGTATGTCTTCCTCAGCTCTATACTATGTCTGTTGCACCTCAGTGTCCTCTTACATGTCACTGACACAAACTATGTCGATTTTAAAGAGATAGAAAGAAATACGGAGAAATCTTAATAATAATTGGTAAAAAACATAATTAAGGAGGAATTGTTATGAAACCTCCTGTGTCACCTAATATAAGAATCAGAGGGGGATAAACAATTTGATAATGGAAAGAATATTAACCATGCAAGTCAAAAAATAAATAAGACGATAAATAAGTCTACGAAACCTCCTCTGTATCCTAAAACACTGTCTAGAGAGCAAAGGGCAGGTGAGCATGGGGCGTGTAGTGGTAGGGTATGTAGGAGGGAGGGATGTGGGAGTCTCTTGTTGTTGAGGGAGACATGGAGGGAGGGAGGGAGGGAGGGAGGGAGGGTGAGGGAGAGGGGTGGAGAGAGAAAGAGAGGGAGAATGACTAGTAGAGAGGGAGGAAAATAGACAGAGAGGGAGAGAGGAAGGGATGAAGTGGGAGAAGGGTAATGACTGATACACAAACAGAAAGGGGGAAATATGAGAAGCACAGAGGAAGAGAGGGAGGAGGGACGGAGGGAGAGAAGAAAAATGACTTAAAGACGCTGGAGAGAAGCACTGAAGGGAAGGGAGGAAAGTAGATCAGGAAGGAGAGAGAGAGAGAGAGAGAGAGAGAGAGAGAGAGAGAGAGAGAGAGAGAGAGAGAGAGAGAGAAATTACAAAGATACACAGTTGTTACAAATCTTGCGGTCCTATATCGGTGATATGAACAAAACAGTAGGAATATTTTTGATTTCTCATTACAGAATATCAAGAAATGGATACCAAGCAGAAACCTAAGCGCTCCATTCGGTTATATATGTCTGTCTGTCTGTTTGTCTGTCTGTCTATCTCTGTCTCTGTCTGTCTGTCTGTCTGTCTGTCTCTGTCTCTGTCTCTGTCTCTAACATTATTTTCGTCCCCTTCATATTTTCATTCATGGTCCCTCTTCCCAGGTTCCATTCATATACAACATCTTCACCCCCCCCCCCGTGTCCAGTCTTTCTGTCGCCACCCCTTCATTATTTCTTCTTTCTTCCTCTCTCTCTCTCTCTCTCTCTCTCTCTCTCTCTCTCTCTCTCTCTCATGCACAAACACACACACACACACACACACACACACACACACACACGTTATTTATGAATGGAGTCACACACCGACCCACCCCCTGTTGTGTGCACCAGGGTTTACCTTCACGATTCTATGCCTCTTAATTCCTACTCTCTCTCTCTCTCTCTCTCTCTCTCTTTGTTCACAATACTAAGCCATTATATTTCTTCTACCTCTCGTCCTCCTCCTTTAATTTTCTCTCCTTCTTATTCCCTATATTTTCCTTTTTGTTCCGCCACCTAACTCCTCTGTTTTGTCTACAGGATTTACAGCCACCATGTTCCATCATTATTTCTCCATTCTTTTTCTCTCTCATCTCCTCTCTTCTAATTTCCTTTTTCCATATTTTTTTTCTCTTTTTTATTATCTCCTTTTCATTTGCTACTCGCTCATTTTTCTCTCAGTTACTTCCTTATCTGCTCTACGTTCACTTTCTCTTTTTCTAGCTTTCCTTTCTCCTATTCCTTTTTTTTCCCTCTTCCTCTTTTCGTCTTTCCGTCTATATTTATTCTCATCTCCATTTTTTCTCTCCTCGTCTATCCTTTCTATTTTTCGTTTAATTCCTTCAGGCCAATACTTTTTCCTCTTGTAATCACATGATGATTTTATTCACTGTAAAGGAGACGTTGCCTGCTGCAGTGGTTTAATACTGACATCATTAAACTCTTCACTATTTGAGTGTTCTTTTCAGCTGAGTAAAATCACACGGTATCACCACAAAAATAATGAATACTGCAGATTGCCAGCATTCCCAGGGGTCTAGACGATGGTCTCCACACAGCTCCACTACAGCGATATGGAAAGACCAATACTTCTATGCAAATTCCCATTATGACTTTTCTTGTCCTTCTGCCTACGGGTAACTTTACACTTCCTCTTCTGTCTTTCTTTCCTTCATTCTTTCCTCTTCCTTCTGCCTGTGGGTGACTCTACACTGAGTGACAAGCCAAATGGTTTCCTGTACACCAGGAAACCATTTACTACGCTGGGTGGTAACCATATAACCAAATTTTGGCGCCTGGTGGTTTAGTGAGTAATTATTGCGCTCCAATCGGATTGAGCCGGTGAAGGTTTATATCCAAGGGATGGTTGGGGTTGATTGCTCATGTAATGCCACTCAGGGATGAGTGAGGCTGGTCACTCTCATCTTAAATGTCGGGACCAACTGCTTAGCCCAGGGCTCCTACGCTCCTCATGGGTCAATGTAGGATTGGATGATGGATGGATGGATGGATGGATCACTGAACGTACAAGAACACAGATCTCAAATATGTGAGAAGTTTGTTAGTTGATCTTTGATCCCCTAAAGTCATTTAAACTGCTTAGATCAGAAAAGAGAACATTAAAAAGATTATTCAGGGACATTAGCCCAAGGAACAATTGTGCCCAATATGTAATATATAAGTGAAAAAATGAACTGCAAAGTGTTTGTAAAAAAGAAGGAATAAGAAGAAGCACGTGTATGAGTATATACAATATGATCTCTATAATAATGTGAAGAGCATAATGACGTCCTTGGGTTGAAGAAGTTGACTCCTTTACTTCCATAGCCGGAGGGAATGGTGGGCGGGGTAGAACCTTCCTCTTTTCTATCGTTATTCCGTAGTGTTGGTGGTAAAAAGGTCTTCATTATTTAGTAGCACCTCCTCGTTACCGAGACATTTTTCATATTACTCATGCACCTTATAATTCACTTCTGTGCTATTTATACCGTGTACATATCGGCAAAGTTTGCAACAGGAACATCTATCCGTCTATCCATCTATAGTCAGATGCCATAATTCCGAAAGCGGTGGCCATAAACGAATCGCCCTCATGACAGTCTGTCCTCTGCCATCAGGCTGCCCTCTCTCCAACCCATACCACCCTCACTCACCTGCTTCTCCACCTGATCCCTCCATCTCATCTCCCCTTCCTTTCTTCCCCTCCACCTCACTCACATACACAGTCCTAGTCAGTCTCCTAGTTTCCATTCTCTCATGCCCAAACCGTCTCACGGTACTTTTCCTACTTCATTCTGTACCAATATCATGCAAAAGGATATTGAGGTGCATGTGAGGAAAAAAATCGCTAATGAAAAGATTCTACAAAATAACCAGAGCCAATAAAGATATGATTTTTTCTCATATTTGTACCAGTAGGTTAGATAGTTTAATCTATCTATCTATCTATTGCCAGACGCCTCAATCCCGTTTGGGGTGGCCACAAACAAATCGCCTCCAAGTCACCCTGTCCCCCGCCATTTCACTGCCCTGCTCCCAACTCACACCCCCCTCTCTCATATACCTCTCCACCCCATCCCTCCATCTCATCCTCGGCCTCCCCCTCCCTCTTCTCCCCTCCACCTCACTCACATACACTCTCTTCGTCAGTCTCCCACCCTCCATCCTCTCCACATGGCCAAACCACCTCAGTGTGTTCCTCATAACGCTTCCTATCACATCCACATCCACACCACAACGCTCCTTTACATCCTCATTCGTCAGCCTGTCTCTCCATGTGACTCCACAGGCTCCTCTTAAATAACTCATTTCCACTGCTCTCACTCTTGACTTGTGTCCTTCCAACAATGTCCAAGCTTCACTTCCGTACGTTAGAGTTGGTATCACAATACTGTCATGTAGCAACTTTTTCACTTCCATGCTCACTTCCCTGTTTCTTATCACTGCTTTCAAAGAACCAGCAACCTTTCTTCCCTGCTGTACCCTTTCAAGCACTTCATCCTCCAAACCTCCATCCTTACTCATCACACTACCCAAATACTTAAACGTACTCACATTTTCCAATTCCTCACCATCCAACCTCGCTGTACATTCACTAACTTCACCTCTCTCAAAGACCATCACTTTACTCTTCCCTACATTCACCTTTAGGTTCCGTTTCTTACACACTCTCTCAAACTCATCCACCAAGCCTTGCAGCTCCCCTTCGTCTTCACTCAACAACACAGCATCATCTGCAAACAACAGTACAGGGAGTTTCCAAACACTATCGTCTCTCACCAGGGCCACTCCAACATCCACTACCCTACCCTGTACCTCCCTTATTACCCCATCCATGTACAGATTGAACAACCACGGAGACATGACACATCCCTGTTTCAAACCAACTTTCAAAGAGAAAAATTCACTTAGTTCACCATCCACACGCACTGCAGCCTTCGCACCATTGTACATACTCTTCACAGCATTCAACAACTTCCCATCTATTCCATATATTCCTAACACTTTCCACAATCCTTGTCTATCCACCCTGTCATATGCTTTCTCCAAATCCATGAAAGCTGCTTACAACTTCTTTCCCTTCTCTAGAAACTTTTCCACTAAAGATCTAAGAATGAATATCTGATCTACACAACCTCTTCCCTTCCTAAAGCCTCCCTGTTCTTCTCCAACTAATATCTCTGTTCTTTCTCTAACTCTGTCTATAAGTATCCTACCATACACTTTTCCTATTATACTAAGAAGACAAATGCCCCTATGATTACCACACACTTCTTTTTCCCCTTTTCCTTTGTACAAGGGAATAATTATACCCGACTTCCAATCCTCCGGGACTCTACCTTCCTCCCATGCCAATCTGCACATCTTCCACATCCATTCGACTACTATCTCTCCCCCATGCTTCAGCATTTCACCACACACTCCATCAATTCCTGGGGCTTTCCCCGATTTAACTTTCTTCATTGCTTCCACAACTTCTATCCTACTGATTTCTTCCTGTCTTCTCACCTCCCTCCTTCTCCCAGCCATTCCCCAATCACTTATACTCGCATTACTTCCATCCTCTACGTTCAACAATTCCTTAAAGTGTTCTCTCCATCTGCTCACTTTTTCTCCCTTCTCCACTAGTAACCTACCATTTTTATCTTTCACTCCCCTGCTAACTTCACTTCCACCCTGTCTTACTCTTTTCACTTCTCTCCAGAACATTTTCTTACAGTCCCTCCATTTTACACTCAAATTCCTTCCAAATTCCTCATCCACTCTCTTCTTACTCTCTCTTACTAATCTTTTCACCTCTCTCTTTCTTTCCACATATAACTCTCTCTTCCGCCTCTCAACTTCTTCCACGCCCCTATTTCTCATCCATTCATTGTATGCTTTCTTCTTTTGTGCCACAGCCTGTTTCACCTCTTCAGTCCACCACGCTGTTCCTTGCACCCCCCTCCGTCTTCTCTTCCTTCCACACACCACATCACATGCTGCACATATTTCTTCTGTAAATATCTTACATCTGTAAATATCTTCCACGTCTCCCATCTGCTCCAATTCATAATTGCCCAATCATTCCTCCACTTCTCTCTTATACTCTGCCTTTTTAATGTGATCAGCTATTATGAAGAATATAACTTGTGTACTGTCTCACTCTTTCTCCTGCTTTCACCTGCTTTCTTGCGTTTTCTCCATTCTTCCTTTCGGCTGCCTTTTATTCTATAGTTTCTTCTTTGAGTTTTATTGGTCCCTTCTCCATTCTACATTTCGTCCTTCGCAGTTTGTTGTTTTTGTTTCCCTATCCTAATCATCCTCGTCTTTCTTCATTCTTCTTTCCATCCATCCCCCATTTTTTTTTTTCTGTCTCTGTCTTTTCTTTTCCCCCTCTCCCCTTCTTTCTCAAGTCTCATTTATTTGTTTCTGTCTTATTTTCATCCAATCCTCCCTCCTTCGTGTTTTTTCTCCTCCTCTGACTTTTTATGTCCTTATATTTCTCCTTCGTCTCTGTTCTCTCCTTTCTCCATTCTCTTCCTTTGTCTGCCTCCGTCATTGTTTCATCTTACCCTTCATATCACCTTTCTCTTGACTTGATCTTTCATCCTCTCCTCCGTCTCTCCTCTGGTTGTCTGTTTATCTATATCTGTTTGTCTGTCTATTTATCTATCCTATCTTTCTGCCTACTTACCTATCTATCTGTTTATCTATCTATCATTCTGTCTGTCTACCTATCCATCTATTTACCTATATCTATCTACTCTTATCCCCAGGCTTCTAGGAAATAAAAATGACTATAAGCGACTGAAGAGGATGTTAATAGTGAAAATAGAAAGTGGAGAAAGAAGGAAACATGGGAGAGAGAGAGAGAGAGAGAGAGAGAGAGAGAGAGAGAGAGAGAGAGAGAGAGAGATGGAAGAGTGGAAGAGAGTCGTATTTTATCCACTTTCAAGGTGTAGGGGACCGAGGTTAGGCTAACTTATTGTACTGCATTTAAGAGCATATAACTAGGCTACATTCACTGGCTGCAGTACATGACTGATAAATCTTCAGTTGCTTCATGGAGATCGAATCTATGCACATGGTTAGACCGTCACTCCTGCTGGGCTGCCTTGACCACTAGACCGCGAGCCGCAAAATATAGTACATCTGTCCAAAATCTACGCCTCTTCTGCCCCATCAGGAGCGTAGGTGCCCGGGGCCAGGCTACGCCGTCTCGAATTTCAAGGCAAGGGTGTCTGACTCACTGGCCCAGAGTGGCATTATGATCAATAAACCCCAGCCAATTTCTCGGACGTAATCCCTTGTGGCGCCGTCCGGTTGGAGCGCCATAACCCACTGAACCACCAGGTGTCATTTGGCAATATGATTTCCACCCAGCGTAGTAAATGGTTTCCTAGGGTACAGTAAACAATTTGGCTTGTCATTCAGTGTTGTCAGCACCTACCACCAGGGTATAGGAAAGTATTAAAAGGAAAACAATGCTATCCCTACGTGGTTATCAGTACACAGGCAGTTCCTCCGAGGATGAAAAAAAAAAATAGAAAAACAGAGAGAGAGAGAGAGAGAGAGAGAGAGAGAGAGAGAGAGCGAGAGAGGTGGACTGGACGAAGGGAGGAAGTTATGTGTCTGGGGGGAGGAGACTGGTCGAGGGTCATTAAGGGTCATAAACTGGCTAGGGGAGAGAGGGAGGGGTTGTAGTAACAGGGAGGGAAAGAGGGAGGGGTTTTGAGGTGGAAGAGACAGAGGGACAGGGAGGGACAAAGTAAGGAAAAAATGCAGTGAGTGAAGAGGAAAGGGAGGGATAGCGAGAGGGAAGAGATGGAAGGGGCAGGAAGGAGACAAGAAAATGGATGGGGTTAAGACGTACAAATAGCCTATAGAGGAATATAAAGGAAAGCAAACAACGACAGACCTGTTGGTCCCCTCGAGGCTGTTTGATATGAGGAAGTGAATAACTCGTGTAACGATTCTATGAGACAAAGGCAAAGAGAGGAAAGCAGAATACCCCTCCCCACCCACTAAATCCTCCAGTCACAGTTAGAAGAAAGGAAAAACATAGAAAGGTCTGTTATGAAACATGGAAAAGCTCTCATTAAAATTTCATAGCAAACAATGAAAGGAAATCAAATTCTCCTCTATCTTACCTGATATGCAGGGATAGATGGACGAGCAGAGAGGACTAGAGGAAGGAAAAAAAGTCAGGAGTGAGGAAAGCGATGGGGGAAGGGAGAAAGGGTGAGGGAGAAGCAAAGGTATGGAGAAAGAAAGAGAAATATGAAGGGAAGGAAGTATGAGGGAAAGGGAGAAAAAGGAGCAGGGAAAGGAGAGAGGAAGCGAGGGAGGGCAGGACGAGGAAAGGAGGCGAAGCTCATAAAGGTGGAGGGAAGAGGGTGAAATAAGTAGTATGGAGGACGGTGGAGTAGGGGTTGGTGGAATGAGAGCAAGGGAATGGGGTGAGGTGGAAGGGGAACAAGAGATTGGAGGGAGGTGGAAGGGGAGCAGGAGAATGTGGAAAGGTGGAAAGGGAGAAGAGGAGTAGGTCGAGGTGAGGGGTGATGCAGTCAGGGAGGGATGGAGAGGCAGACTAGCACGCATGACTGGAAAGTCACAAGAGTACAAAGAAAAGGGAAATTAGGGCGACGGAGAGAAAATGTGGGGAAGAAACTTTAGGAATGATAAGAAAATTATCATCCATATCATCTTTGAATTAAGGTGGAGAGAAAGTGTCGTGATAAGCAACTGAGATGGGTAAGAGAATCCTCCTCCTTCTCATCATCATCATTATCATCATCATCATCATCATCTTCGTCACCATCATCATCATCATCACCATTCCAAATTTTATTCTCATCTCAAGCTGGGGTGAGAGGAATTAAAGAGTGCAGTCAGCAACGAGAAAGAGGCGTTTTGGCTTCGTCACATGACTCATACAAAACTGGCGTCTTCTGTTACCTTGTTGATATTTTTGTTGTTATTGTTCTTATTGTATCCTCAGGCTCTGGACTTGAACCCAGTGGAGTATAGGTTAATGCTGCTCTTCTAATGCAGTCCATCGTCCTCATTTGGGGGAACAAGGAGGGAGCTGAGGGAAGTTTGTATAGCCAGACAAGTGAGCCACCTAGTAATATTGGTGTCATCACGTGAAGGTGTCCCTATCCAGCCCCCATCTCATAATTGCAGCAGATGATTGATCGTAAGATTTTTTTTATGAATCTCAGTTCAAATCGTTCAAACCTTCTTTCACTGCCTCCTGGTGAAGTATCCATAAAACATCTTAAGTAGGTTGTCTGGCCAGTAAGTCACATTAGAAGAGAATTATGATCTTTATTAGAAACAGATTTGGTTGGCCTATTTTATCTCTTTAATATTAATTGTACTTCGAGTGTAAAGGACATAGCAGCTGTGTGAATATGGCTAAAAGTATAAACAAACAGTCTTATAAATAACATGAGATCAAGGATGTTTCTGAGATTTTTTTTTGGCAAGTACTTTATCACTTTAATATTCATTCTGATTTGATTCTGAAGGGCTTATAGCTGTATGAGCGAGTCTAAAAGTATAAACACATAATTGTATACGCAAGCCAATATCCGGGAGGTTTGTGTATAGGGCATATTATGAGCCTCATTTGTGCCTCTTATCCATTGCAAGTTTCGTCTATCTCGGGTCGCCACGCCCTTCATTACTCAGTCTCTGCCTCCTTTGGTTTAAATGGTCGTGGTGCTACATTTCTCTCTTTCACCTTTTATTAATTTTTTTTTTGGGGGGGATGGGGGTGGGGGGAGTCATCTTAGGACTTTACCTCACCATCTTTATGAGACTGAGAAACGTTAAGAGATTTTGTCAGGTACATTTGACGTCATATCTCACACCTCTTCAGTTCCTTTTTATCCGACCCCGCCCGGGAGGGGCTTGGGGTCGGGTATTGTTTTCACCTGGTTTGTCTGTTTGTTTGTTTGTCTGTCTGTCTGTTTGTCTGTTAACAACTTCACGCGAAAATTACTGGTGCGATTGTGACTAAAATTACAGGGATGATGGGCTATGACCTTCTGATCGTCTGAATAAATTTTGGGTTAAACTGGGCCAAGGCCCAAGCTGTAGGCCCAAAAAATGTAAACAAATATATTTAATAGTTTTTTTCCGCCATAACTCCTTTCAAAATCTTCATATCCACGTGGTACCAAAACCTAAAGGAGCATCTTTCAAATCTGCATCTAATAACATGCCTCATTACATTAAAGGGGCCAGCTCCCAGTTAGTGGTAGGGGGTCACTGTCAGGTGGGTCAGGCCTAAAATTTCAAATGGGCATAAAACCGTCAATTTTCATTCGATTTACACCAAATTTGATATGTGACATCTTTGATTAAATATCTTGTTGTGTTTATATGTCAGCACTAAAATGACTGCCGGGGACGGGTTTGCTGTGCCTTGGCACCGCTTCATGTTTGCTATCTCTTTGTCTACTATTCATCAGCTTTCTATTTTTTTTTTTTTTTCCACAGTTAAAACTGAGTTAATTGTTAAAGTTGTCAGGTGTCTGAGGAGCATGTGTGGAGTGGCTCGGCTTGTATGGATTAAGTGAGAAATGATGAAGAAGGAGACCTGGAGTTATGCGAGAGATGGCTGATCGGGTTGGGGAGGAAGTGTTGTGGTTGTTTGGACATAAGGAGGGAATGGATGAAGACGATTGTTGAAAAAGATAACTGGATCTGATGTGGGAGGTGTAAGGCTAAGAGGAAGACCACTAATAGGATAAATCGACAGTGTGAAGAGAGCGTTAGATGCGAGAGGGATGTCTGTAGAGCAAGGAGTGGCTGTGCATGATAGGGATGACTGAAGAAAAAATGTTAATAAATAACTGGTGACGCGTCCATGAGGGGATATTCTCCGGCATTTGGTCTAATCAGCTGATCAAGTCAGGTGCAGGTAAGAGGATAGGTCCATTTTGATATGGCAGGGGTAAACTAACTCGGCTGCCAGGCCCTGTTGATGATGTCGCTAGATTGCACTGTGCAGTTGACCCTCATGATGTGTGGTGTGGTGATGAGTGGTCTCTTCTCCCTTTAGAGAATAAGATACGAGTATATGTGTGTGTATGGATGAATAATTTGCTGAGTGTTATTATCTTTCCCAGCCACTTTGTGGATTAAGTGCTTAACCAGCCGAGTGCTGGCTATTTTTAGCCCTATGGGTCACCCCAGTGCCGGCCATTTTTCGACCTTTTTTTTTTTGGCTAAAATGATAGATTTTGATGTGGAAACAACGAATTTCACCATTAAAATGCTCACCGTGGCTCGGAAACGGGTTTTATTGAGTCCTGCTTAGTCGTGTACAGGTATAGCCGCTCTCTCACGCTCAACACGTATGTGAGAGAAAGCCGTTTTCTATGTAAGGTATACTTAGGTATTTATGCTGGGAAGGTATAGCAATGTTCAGTACACTTTTCTGATTATTACTTCAGCATCTATCACAATTTGCATGTCTTTGTCACTGTGAATGCATTCTCTTACACTTACTTGAAGATAGGTACAACCTGACTTCATTACATACAGTCCTGGCACTTACAAGAAGGTATTTACAACTTAACTTCACTATATAGTCCTTACACTTACAAGAAAATATTTACAACTTACACTTACATGAAAATATTTACAAAATGCCCTCACTATGTACAGCATTGGGTGAGGCACACAGGCAGAGTGAGGCAGAGCGAGTGCGAGGGGGGAGCGAGTCAGTGTATGGCCTTGACAGCCTGGGGAATGGTAGAGGAACAGTTATCTTACATCCCTGCCAATTTTTACCCGCGAATCTTGAAAAATGCGGTCACAATGAAGTTCTTTATTTTAAACTGTTTTAAAACGGCACTGGAACTGGCCGCTGAATTATGTCAGACCGTTTTAAAACGGCATTGGCACGTGGCGGGTTAAATCTTCACTATTATCTGCCATTGTTCTCTGCCTGGTGTTAGGAGCAGTGTGCTCCTTATGTAATTACCTTTAAAGAGTAGTACCGAAAGTGATCTACATAAGCGTGGGTCAAACTGCAATGTACACATTACATGCAACATATTCACCTTATCAGTATCGCTAATAATAGCATACTCGGACAAGTACATTAGAGTGAACTGTCCCTATGAGGATACTAGACTACCCCTCACCTCGACCCGTCCACCACATCCTCTGAATGTGAAAGGTATGTTGTACATAACTTAATTTGTCTTTTTGTTTCTGGTTGAAGTGTAATATCTCACGGTCAAGAGGCACATTCACGGGTACACTTGCTATCACGTATTGGTTTTTGAGTAAAATCTGCTTTTAAAAGAAGGACGAGGACTGAAAGATTCAGAATCTTACCTTGTATTTTGTTCTTGCAAAATAAATGTTACTTATGTCAGGGATTCCGTGCAAGTTGTTTATTTCTACCACAGAGAACGAAAAAAAAAAAAAAATAATGACTTTCTTTAAGCTACCTGGCAGGGCAATCCAGTGATTAATGGTTGATTAGACATGTTATTATACTATCTCAAATGGAATAGATTGCGATTACCATTCCTTGCTATAATAAATGAAATCCATTAGGAATACAGTTGCAAAAGTCATGTGATTCATTACCATTAACTTTCCATTCATAATCGAAGCAAAGATTAATACGATTTTAAGCTATGTAAAAAGAAAAAGACACACACATGCATCACACCCAACCAATACAAACCAACCGATTCATCACAAACACACACACACACACACACACACACACACACACACACACACACCACCTCCACACTCACTTAATAGGTCATATGTACACAGGTGGCAGCAAAAAAAATAAATAAATAAAATAAAATAAATAAATAAATAAATAAAATATATAAAAATCCGTCATCGGAGTTAACGTGTGTAAGATGATGCTTATTTTTATTTATTTACTTGTTTTTTGTATCTTGCTATTCCTAGACAATTTTATTCAAAGTGGGTAAGAAAGAAAATGTCGTCGTCCTGATGGAGTTCATGGAGGATACTCTGTAAAAAGTCGATACGTTCTGAGAAATTACGCATAGATGAAATACTGAGCAACAAAAAAGATTAAGTTTTAGTAATATTTAATGATAGACAGAGACTGAATATAGACAGTGATAGGCAGACAGAAAGACAGATAGATAGGTAGATAATAGACAGATAGATAGATATAGAAAGATACACAGACAGATAAACTGACAGGCAGGCACATTTAAAAGCAGACGGACAATGAGACACAAAGACAGAAGAACTAAAAGAATAGAGAGGCAGACATACAGACAAAAAACAGACAAAAAGCTGAGTATTTGCCATAATCACCTTCCCCAAGTCACATAAATCCAGGAAACTGCTTCTTGTATTTTATAGTAATATGGTTTATGATGATCTAAAATTTACAGATTGTGTTGTGTGGTTTGATGTGGTGTGGCGTGCTCTGGTGTGGTTTGGTTTATGAGGTGTGGTGTGGTGTGGCGCAGTACTGTTAAACTGTAAGAATTTCCCTCTGTGTGCGTGTGAAGTAATTGATCAGTATCTGTGTTAGCGTGTCCTTTGATGAGTGTAGCACCTCCTTATATATAACGTTATTATTATTCAAATTTCATCTCCGTACTCCTCTACAAGTGTTTAAGGATATGTTTTTATTAAGCACACACACACACACACACACACACACACACACACACACACACACACACACACACGAGAAAACCATAATTTCATTTGCCGAAACAACCTGACAATGAAACGGCACGCGAAAACCCCTTAAACTGTCGAGAATAGGCTACATTCCTCCCTCCCTGCAATATATATATCTATATCTATCTATCTATATCTATCTATCTATCTATCTATCAATCAATCTATCTATCTATCTATCTATATATATATGTGTGTGTGTGTGTGTGTGTGTGTGTGTGTGTGTGTGTATCAGCGTCCAACGGAGCTCGAGAATTGATTGTCATATAAGAGAGCCTCCTCACCCCATCCTGAGGCACCACACACTCCGTCACCCGCAGACATAATGAAGACTATGTAGTGGCTCAGTGTTGGATTTTACCTCGTACACACAAACCACGTGAGATGGCAGTTATTTTATTATTGATATAGTGGCTTACTTGATGACTGGTTAGAAAAGCATTGTTTCCCTTATTATACCATAATTAGTCAAGCAATACTGCAGGTGTGCGTTGTTAACGGGTACAGCATAATGGAGTTCATGGCATAGTTCATTAACTGTATTGTATCTAGCATACTAATGACACATTGCACCCACCGAACAGAGCTTTTGGAAAACTTGGAACAAAATCTTTTTTCAGAAAAATCTTTTACGAACGAGATATACTGCAAAATAATGAAGGATATCCAGTCTATCTATATACCTAGGCTGCTTCCCCCAAGGAAAGAGAGGTAGCCGAGACAGGACGACACACTCCCAATTTACTCATCCACTCAAACACATTCATTCACATCTTAGTCCCAAAGGGGAGAACGGACAGATCCTCACAGCACCACACCGCACGAGGGTCAACTGCTCAGTGCAATCAGTGACATCCGCAGCAGGGTCCGACAGCAGAGTTGGTTTACCCCTGCCACATCATAATGGACCCATCCCCTTACCCGCCCCTGACCTGATCAGCTGATCAGAGAAAATGCAGGAGAATATCCTCTCAGGGCTGCATCATCATTTATTCATTCACAATTTCTCTCCATTTATTTCTGTCACGCACAGCCACTCTTCCATGCTCAACAGACATCTCTATCATATCCAGCTGTCTCTTCACACTGTCCATCCATCCTATTCGTGGTCTTCCTCTCAGTCTTACACCTCTCACATCAGATCGCTCATTATCCATTCTCTCCATATGCCCAAACCATCGCAACACCCTCTGCTCAACTCGATCAGCCATCTCCCGAACAACTCCAGTTCTCCTTTGCACTTCATTTCTCACTCGATCCACCCGTGTCACTCCACACATATTCCTCAGACACCTCATCTCCATTACATTCAAACTTATCCTCTCTGCTACACCCATATTCCATGTTTCAGCCCCATATAATGCAGTCGGTACCATAACACCCTCATACAACCTTCTCTATACATCCATTCTAAGCGAATGACATCTAAACACTTTTTTCATTCCTAACAGCACCTTTCCCACTTCATTCATTCTAAGCTTAATTCACTTCTGCGTCTACTCTTCCATCCACAGCAACATGTGACCCTAAATACTTGAAACACTCTACCTCCTCAAGCAACTCACCATTCAAAACTTTATTCATCCTCCTACCATCTACCAACCTCGTACACTTCATCACTTTACTCTTATTCTCATTTACTTTCAATTTCCTCCTTTCACACACCCTTCCAAACTCCTCTACCAACTGTCTCAATCTCTCCTCTGAATCAGCCACCAATGCAATATCATCCGCAAACAGCAGCTGCTTCAGATTCCACTCTCCACCATCAACATTCACCAGACTCAGACCTCCACCTTACACTCTTGCATTCACCTCCCTTACAACACCATTCATATAAATATTAAACAACCAAAGCGACATCACACATTCCTGCCGCGGCCCCGCTCTCACGGGAAACCAGTCACTCACAGTATTTCCCACTCTTAAGCACGCTCTACTATTTACATAAAAACTTTTCACTCCTTTTAGTAACCTACCATCAAGTTCATACAATCTTAGAACAGGCCACAAAGCCTCCCTATCAGTTATATCATACTCTTTCTCTAAATCCATGAACGCCCAAAACATATCCTTACCTTTCGCTAAATACTTTTCACACACATGTCTCACAGCAAACACCTGACCCACGCATCCCCTCCCTCTCCTAAAGCCACACTGCTCATCACCAATCACTCTCTCTGTACACTCAACTCTCTTAATTAACACCCTACCACGCACCTTACCTACAACACTCAACAGACTTATACCTCTAAAGCTGGTATATTCAACTTATCACCCTTACCTTTATACAAGGGAACCATACAAACACTTGCCCAGTCAGTTGGGACCATACCTTGCACATAGTACACATTCAACAATCTTACTAACCAGTCAACAGTAGTCGCTGCACCACCTTTCAGGCATTCCACAGCACACCCATTCATACCTGAAGCTTTCCCTGTTTTCATCTCCTTTACTGTCTCCTGCATTTCCTTCATCGTGATTAAAGAATAATTCAACTCTCCCAACACATTTATTCCTTGCACCCTTCCATCTGCCACAATTACAGCCTCCCTTTCCTCCTCTACATTAAACAAAAAAAATACTCTGCCCATCTCTTCCTTACTGCATCCATCTCAGTTAACATCCTTCCATCCTCTGCTTTTACGCGCTCTTCCTTCCCAGACTCTTCCTTTCACACCGTTTTCACCTCCCTCCAAGACAATTTCTTATTCTGTTGAAAATTCTCAGTCAACTGCCTACCCCACCTCTTATCTGCTGCCACTTTAGCATCACGCACAGCCCTTCTCGCCCTATTCCTCTTGTCCTTATACCTCTCATATGACACCTCATCCTTCCTCTGCAGCCACACTTCATATGCACGTCTCTTTTCAGCCGCAGCCATACTTACTTCTTCGCACCACCATTCACATCCCTTTCTTACACCACCACCCACACGTCTCACACCACACACCTCTTCCGCATGCCCCACCACAGCACTCTTAAACAACTGCCATTCCTTCTCCACACTGCCATTCTCCTGATCTTTCATTGCGTTCTACTCATCTTTCAATTTCTCCTGATACTCTATCATTTTCTCTCTTTTATCCAACTCACTTTCAAACCTCCCTGCCACACCTAACTCTTCTAGCTCTCACCCATCTCATACCTACTCTCAACTTTCCCTCCACCAAGTAGTGGTCAGACATACCTCCACACTCCCCTCTCAAAACTATCACATCCAACAATCTTCCTATTACATTCCTGGACACAACCAAACAGTTCATAAGTGCTCCATGAACAACCCTTCCATCCTCCTGACTCACCCATGTATACTTATAAATATCTTTCTTCTCAAACAGGGTATTTCCAATCACCATCTATCGCTCAACGCACATCCCTATCATTCGTTCCCCATTTTCATATCTTCCAGGCACACCATGCACACTAACTGCACCTTCAGCTGCTACATTTCCCACTCTAGCATTCAGATCTCCCATCATTACCACATTAACATTCGCTCCAAAACTCTGCAGACACTCATCAACATCATTCCAGAAATACTCCCTCTCTTCTTCATCCCTTTCACTACCAGGCCCATATATACTCACAAACACCCACAACTCACGTTCAATTTTCGCTTTCACCCACATCAGTCTCAATGACACTTCCTTCCATTCAGTCACACACACTGCTGAACTTTCGGGCTAACTAACAAGGCCACACCTTCTCTTGCCCTTCCTCTATCAACACCTGACAGTCTTCCATTCACACTTCCAAACTTAGACTCACCTTTCCCTTTCATCTTTGTTTCACTCAAAGCTAACACATCCAACTTTCCTCTCACAAACATTCTCCCAATCTCCCCTCTTTTAGCCTGAATCGTATTACATCCACGCACATTCATAGACCCAATCTTCAGGGTACGGGGATAACTCAATCGCCCATCCCTTTCTAGGGGGTCCCTAGTCCCCTCACCCTGCCCCTTTTAGTCGCCTTTTACGACACGCATGGAATACGGTGGCGGAATTCTTCCTAACACAACCTGACCGCAGAGTAGTAGTAGTAGTAGTACCACCGCATAGTGCGGCCAGATTGTGTCCCCCCCGCCACAGAGGAAATAGAATAAGGATATTCTATATTAGGTAAATAGGCAAACCAACGAATCGCGATTTAGAAAAAAAAAAATGTCGTCCGTGAAGGACTTAAAAAAATATATCAGTGTCCCGTTCTGAATATGAGTATAAAGGTGCTGAAAAACTGACATACATGAGTGAACTATTAAATACAAGAATCTGGCCTTATCCTGAATAAAACATCTTTAACACATCTCCAAACCCTCAGTTACAAACAGTTCTCCATTGTTCAGTTTATGGCTCCTGGGCCCTTACCACCCCCTCCTCTCATTCCTAAAAGCTAATGGTACATCGCTTGAGTGGTGTGCACCGGTCCAGCCAATAATGACACAACTCCTCCTGATTTGTGTTGACTCGTGATCTTTGCACCTGATTTGTTACCGCTGATACACCGGTGTGTCTGCCACCTCAACCTGGCCTCCCTGCCTAACCTACCTGAGAGACAGACTTTCATTAGGCAGCTTGTGTGTCAGCGACTGTCTGCCTCAACTGGTCTCCCCCACTGTCTATAACCTCAGGTCTTTTACATTCAGTGTATTCAAACATCTCAGAATGAACGGACCTTGATTCAGGCTTCCTGTTTGTTCACCTTTCTCTGCAAGGGACATATGTTGCAGACTCTGATTAAATAAAATAATATTGTTAGTTACAGGCTTGACTGAAATAAAGTTAAGGGATGTCTCCACTTATACGATTATTAAGGAATATCCAGTAACTCAGTTAAGTGGAAATAGAGGTTGAGGCAAAATAATTTTACAGAGAAATATGATTATTGTTATATAACATCTATTACAGAATTTCAGAGCTCATCTTTTTGCGTAACTAGGCTATTTCGTTGCTCTCCATCTAATTTTGCATTCCTGGCACAGGATCTTAAACCCTGAATCTTAGCTTATGTCACTGAGTCTTACTGCCTTAAAGGTTGCTAGCAACGTCTCCTATATATATATATATGTCTCTGTGTTTAGTAAGAATCTCATTTTTTAAATATTTTCTTTATTTTAATGGAGATAATGAGAAACAAGATGATGAAGTAAGAGGAAAGATTACTAATACACATATTATGTGTTTTCTCTCCGTGATACCTTGGTTCTATCATACGGTGACTTCAATATACAAACTCCAGAAGACAACGACTTAGGCATTGCACATTAGTAATTGGTGAGCTATGCACGCCTCTTCTTTTTTTCTTTTTTGAAATTTGAAAAGTAAGACAACTACCCTGGGGAGAACAGAGGAGAAAAAATACCGGCCTTGTATTACACACGTGTCGCAATAAGAGACTAAAAGGGATGAGAATGCGGGTTGAAATCCAGCCTCGATTTATTGGTGCACTAGTGTGGCCACCTCCTACTCCCAACACTTTTACTGCAGGCAGCCTCGTACCTCGGGCACAGCAGGGAGGAACATTGTACCTAGGGATACCTTTCTGCTCTGATTCAGGCCCCGTGAGAGACTGATCCATTCAATCCTGTAACACGTTTTATATTAAATTCTTGTTAACCCCAACAGAGTTTATTCATCTTCAAAACTATGTCTGGAAGAGAAGGACTTTATGGAAGCTACGTTTAGCCTCTCCAGTTTGTAAAATCACTCCTAAGGTAAATAAAATATTCTGGTAGTAGAAAGATTTATATACAAAATACGTCACCGGACTCATGGGAATTGAAAAACCCTGGCATTCATCTCTCCACCCCGTGTGAATATTTGAAATGAATTATGCTTCTCATGATGTAATGAATACCGCCAGTACTAAACCCTGACGGTGGTAGGTGGGAGCGCCCACTATCCACTCACTTTTTGTAGTGCTACCTACTTCTTCCTTCATATCTACCAATCTTCTTCTGTGTCTGTCTCCCACTCTTCCTATTTCTTCCAGCCTTCCTGTCTCTATTTATTACTCTTCTTTGCACTACAGGAGGGCACACACTGAGTGACGAGCGAAACAGTTCCCTGTAACTCAGGAAATCATATACAACGCTGGTTGGTAACCATACAGCCAAATAACGCGGTGACGCGGAACCTACTATTATGCCCCTGTTAAATCGGTGGAGATGCAAATACGTCGTCCATCCAAGAATCAAACCTCCTGACTAATCCTAGCTCCGCGCTGTGGTGAGGCGCTGTGAGATGTATGGGAACATAGTTCCCATACATCTCACAGCGGACGAGGCGGTCCGGCAGCGACGGTTGCATGCCTGTGGCGGATGGGTCTGACTGATCAGATAGATTGGGACAGTAGATTAATGTTTACCCTTATCTACCTCCTCCAACTCGGTGACCTTGAAAATAATGCAAAGTTGTGAACAATTTTAGTACCAGGATTAAAGAAGGCTATACATTTTTTCCAAGCTGGTGTCTGTGGCTTGATCCAGGAAATGTTGCTATTGTGTTCTGGCCATTTTTTTTTTTTTTTTTTTTTTTTTTGAGTGGATACCAGCCAGTGACCACTAGTGCAGTTAAGGACAAAAGTTTGCCTACTGCTCCCCTGCGTCTACTTCACACCCAGGGCATTTCCGACACTTTCCTCTCAAACGCATCATATCAAAGAAAACAATCTAAGGACAAGGAAACATACCAACGGAGTAATGTGTGAAATAAGAGGTGCAGTTTTGAATCTATGGTCAGAAAAACATACTAACCCTGCCTCAGCTTCGGAATATTACCCAACATAGCAAAGTGGGAAGCAGAAGGAGGTGTAACATTAGAAGAACTGGTGCCCCCTACCGTACCTGGCCACTCTGCCTCCACACGGACCACAAAGACCTCAGTGTAGTAAAGTGTTCATGCTTTATTACACTGGCAGTTTATGAGTGCATTAAGGATGATGGCTGAGGCTGCTACATTGTTAATCACGCAGCAGGTGACAAGATCTGCCTCAACACTCGCTCCCAACACGTCCAGCACAAGCTTTGCCACTTCCACTACTCATCTCGCTAATTTGCACACCATTATTGCAACTGCGTGTGTTGTGGATAAAGTTTACTAAGCACTGGTGTGTGTGTGTGTGTGTGTGTGTGTGTGTGTGTGTGTGTGTGTGTGTGTGTGTGTGTGTGTGTGTGTGTGTGTGCAGAACTAGATATTCAGGCATTACTTTGGGACCTCGACCACATCTGTCTAGGTCACTGATTATAATCGGTTCCACCCTTGCGTGCGTGGGTCTGTTTGTGTGTACGTGCGCGAATGTGGTGTGTGTGTGTGTGTGTGTGTGTGTGTGTGTGTGTGTGTGCTGGATTTCATATAAGACAGAAAGACAGGAGAATTAGATTAAAAGAAAATATAAATTGACTCTGCTAGCGTAAAACTATATATCTAGCTATATACCTAGGTTGCTTCCCCCAAAGAAAGGGAGGTAGCCGAGACAGGACGACACACTCCCAATTTACTCATCCACACACACACATTTATTCGTATCTTAGTCCCATGGGGAGAAGGGACAGATCTTCACCGCACCAAACTATATACGAGGGTCAACTGCGCAGCGCAATCAGCGACATCCACAGCAGGGCCCGACAGCAGAGCTGGTTTACCCTAATAATCGACCCATCCCCCTACCCGCACCTAACCAGAATGGGCTGAAGAAATGAAAACAAGTGAACAAAAAGTGAAAGTAAATTACGCTCTTACGCTTATATAGTTTGTAGTCAGAGTGATATATATATACAGATAGATAGATAAATAGATAGATATGTGTGTGTGTTTATTTATATATTTATTACTTATTTATTTATTTATATAATTTATTTTTAACTTATTTATTTATTTAATTTTTATTTATTTATTTAGAGAGAGAATAGGCTAGAAAAAGACTGGTGGATAGACTTGATGTAGTATTACTAACATGAAAACAAGAAGGCTTAGGAATAATGTCTGTCGACTAAACGAAAGGTCACTGAAGCAACTCATACATTCTGTGCTAAGGTCCAATTTCCCTTAAGTGCACAGCCTCCAGGTCCCTAGATGAAATGCTGGGTGAACAGGATCAAGGGGAGGAAGCAAACTTTGTCTAACAGTCTGACCGGTCGGAGAATAAGATCTGAAATCTTCTATCGTCAGCTGGATACAGTATCACTGCACTACCAGCTCCCCTTCTCGCCCTTGGAATATTTCTGAACCTTGTGTTGCAGCAAATATCTGGACAGACTCATTACATGCGGTGCATGAGGTCGCTGAAGCGCCTGTTTGTGTTTGGAAATTTATACAGCTTACTCTCTCTCTCTCTCTCTCTCTCTCTCTCTCTCTCTGCCAGTTGTCTTATATGGGTCCAAATTCCTGCGTAATCACAAGCAAAAACGATTTACAAGACAGATATCAATGCTACTCTTAATCAACAGACTTTGACTGTCGTCCGCCGTGACAAAAAAAAATAATATAATAAAGACAGAATATGGTTTCTTCTAGTGCTGATGATATTATACACTTACATTCTTACATTCTTATATCTATCTATGTCTACCTATCTATCTATCTATCTATCTATACAGTATATATATATATATATATATATATATATATATATTGCTTCATTTTTTTTTTTCGTCGTCAATGTTTCTCAGGTAATCACTGCTTACTTCTTTATTGTCAAGTGTGTAATATTCACTTCACCTGTTACTCACTGCTCATTGACTTTTTTATTAACTGTTTCACATTTTCTCACTCATCTTCATGACATTCACTGGGTTTTCTTCAAAAACTGTACAATTGCATATCCACTGAATTACCCGGTATCCTTTTATAAATGCTGTATAGCAATTTCTTTGGCAGTTTACAGTGGTGGAATACTCTGGTAAGATAAGGCTAGCGTTAACGGGCCTGGGTTTGAATCCAAGACATGACCAGTATGTTTGTATCTCGTCAAACGCTGCCACGGACGTAGGATGGTCTCCTACAGAAATGATCACTACGCTAACCTTCCCTCGGGCTGTCCCCAAGCCCCGGGCCCGACAGTGCTCGCAAGGGAATTAATTGACTGTTACCTTTTTCACCCTTATTCCCCGGTGCTGTGGAGGGACGCCCTCACGTGATGGCAAACACATGACCGAGAGCTTATAGCAACATCTCTCAAGGGTAACGTTGGCCTGTAGTACACCGGGTTAAAACTACCATTCATCGATCGCTAACTTTTTATCTTAAACATGCAAAATTTTCTCTCTCCGCTCTTCATTTCTCACACGCTTACATTATCAAATTGTATACCATGGATTCAGAGTCGATGTTTGCTTCTCGAAATGCACTTAGGACAGATAAGTCAAGAATGGAGAGGGTGTGGTGGAGGAGTGATGGGCATAGTGTTAAAGATGGTTGGGAAAGGGGACCGGCATGATGGAATATACTGTAGAGTGAGGCTGACAGTGGACTCTGGAAGTGAGGGAGAGGTGAACCAATAAAGCACCGCAGAGGCTACGTCCGCCATCACACACTGACACCCCGTCACAGATTAACTTTTTGAAAAGTAATTGAACTTTATCCTGTTTCTCTGTCATTGTTCCAAACTGATTAAATTTAATCAAGTTGTTCCATGGCTTTAGCTAGAACTATCGAGCCATATTGCACTGACCTAAGCGACTTTGTAACACATCTTCCTTAACTAAGTTGAGTTTTACGAAACACTTGTCCTGCATGGCATTCGCATCTTTATGGTAGCAGCACAGATTGCATCACTGATACACTGAAGGGTAGTGAAGTGTAGTGTGCAAAATGAATGGCTAAGGGAAGTGTTATTATACCTCCTACAACAACGTGAATTAGGCGCAAAGCAGGCTTCATCACGATACCACGTCGCAGTGCACGAAGCCTTGGCACAAGAGTACCATTACTGGGAAAAAAAATAAATGATGTTCGTTGATAACAGCAGGTGGCAATAATACGAGTTCTCCCACAAAATCAGGTTGTGATCAAACGCCCCTGGCCACACGAATCAAGAATAACTTTGGATGTCTGGCAGTTGCTCAAGAATCATCACCAACGCAGCAAGCTTGACTGACACGTAAAACATCACAAACATTCACCCACAGTACAACAAAGAACCGTCAGTTTGCAACACAATTAACTATTTTCACCTCTAGTGCGAAACAGCTGGGATAAAGAAGAACCAGGATCGTATTCTGAGTGGCTTGGGGAATTCGTAACAACTCTTCCTTAGCTACACACACACACACACACACTACAGTATCCCCTTGTACGTTACCGTTGCAAACTTTGTCGTTATTATGCAGGTATAAATTGACAAATAAGAAGATGCTAAGGTGCATTATGAAGTACATATTTAATACCAAGAGAAAATTGCCACGAAGACTGTCATGTCACCCAAAACATGGATCCCTGTCCATAGGCACCGCAGAACAGCAATTGTATAAAACACTTTACTGTCAAAGAAACGTTACTTTAGTTTTTATTACAGTGTCAGTGCAGCTAATTTCGGTAATGTTGTGGTGCCATCTGACTTGCTTTGTTTTTTCTTTAACAATTTCTGCCTTATTGTGGAGAGGAATCTGAAAAGTAAGGTGAGATGTGTATGGGGGGGGGGAGGGACAGGGGTGGCCTAGGAGAGAGAGAGTGACAAGTGTGTGATAAATGTGGGGTTTAGTGGGGCAGGGAAAGGTGTTGGCTGTGACAGACTCAAGCTATCATGATGTGATGGATGATGATGATGATGATGATGATGATGTGTGTGTGTGTGTGTGTGTGTGTGTGTGTGTGTGTGTGTGTGTGTGTGTGTATGTATTCTAGCACACTCAACTCCACCGTACATCTGGCAGCCGCAGCGTACTTCACTCAACACAATGGAAAATGTCAGCCACGCTTAATCTTAATCTCAGGCTGTTGTAGTTTTTAGAATTTTCTTTCCATCTCCTCTGTCTCCTATTGTGTGCAGGTTGTACTTTCGTCACTCTTATTTTATTATTCTCAGAACTTTATATTTCATGTAGTGTTCCTATATTTTTCTTTTAAATCACTTTAGTTTCAGAATCGTCAGTTATTAGGTATTTGCGTTAGCATGTTGATCAGAAGATAAATATGTATGTATTAAGTAGCCCTCATATTATCCATTTACATTCTGATATTTGCCACATATCTTAATCATTAACTCAAATTCTTATTTTGTTGCTAGTATTTATTATTAATTTTTGTAAGTAAGGTTTTTTTTTTAAAGTTCGTAGAATAAGAAATGGAATTAACCTTACTTTTATAATGCTTGGTGTCTGTAAAATGAAAAGACATGATCTATAACAAATAAGAAAAAGATGAGGAGAATGAATTAGGGATCAGGGAGTGAAAAGGGAAATTGGATACAGATAGTATGGAAAAGGTAGGATTATCGACTAAAACTGAGAAAAAATGGTTACCAGAATCAACAGCCAAATGACGAAAAAAGAGAATAGATGCAAAGTAAACTCATAATGTCTTTTGAAAATGTCAAAACACTAAGAAATGAGGGGCGATGAAATCGAACTGAAGACTGGAAAACAAAAGCGCTGTAAAGTGAATATTCTGAGGAAGAATAAAAATATTTAAAAGGAAAGTACATTTGCCTGGTTTCCGATGGCACTGATGAAGTAAAACATTTAAATAAACCAGTGAACAGAGAAAAGAAAACATATGTACATACAGTGTATATATATATATATATATATATATATATATATATATATATATAACAGAACGGGATAGAATGGAAGACGCAAGGAAAATCTGATAGAGAGTAAAGGAAGGGAAGACTACACAAAACTTAAAATATAAAGGAAAAAATAAAAATTAGGTGGCAGAGAGAGTTGTGAGAGGGGGGACCGCTGGCGTCTTGGAGAGGCAATGATATAGAAGGTAAATGAAAAAGGACGTGAAGAAAGATTTTATGCGTATGAGGTGTGTGTGTGTGTGTGTGTGTGTGTGTGTGTGTGTGTGAGAGAGAGAGAGAGAGAGAGAGAGAGAGAGGAATGTACGAGAATGGAGAGTGAGAAAGGAATATACAAGGACAGAAAGGAAGAGAGAGAAAGAGGGTGCATGAGTGTACGAAATTGGTGCAAAGGAGGGAGGGCATTACACGAATTTGAATAAAAAGAAGAGAGGAGGATAGTCACTGAGACCTCAGAAGAAGAAAAAGAAGCAAGGGGAGCGGGTGTGAGTTAGCCATGCATGAAACCTGTGTCACCCGTTGTGTCCGGTAACGTGTAGAAAAACCTGGTAATGTGGCCTGGCTTTCCTAACAGCTGGACATATTGTCATGGTTAGCCTCACTCAACACTTTTATGGCCTTTTATGATTTCAGATTTCATGAGAAGTTATCATTTGGTAGGTGTTATTTTTATCTTTCTGTGGTAATCTTTCTGTCTCTTACATTTGCTTTATGTTTGGCGATCAGTAGAAGGCCCGTCGTAGAGGTGGAGGAATGCAAGCAGACAGTTCAGAGGAGCAGTGACCATTAACCCGCGGCGTCCCGTTGACGTACTTCCACGTCCTCACGTTATGTCACAGCTAATCCCGTCGACGTACTTCAACGTCCTGCAGTTGCAAGGTTCATAATTTCCACAATTTTCAAAATTCGCGCGAGATTTTCGATTCGCCCACGTACCCAAGCCTCCCCTACCTGCCGCCAGGCTGGCAGCGTCCTAGACCCCGCGTGACCCGCACTCGCCCTTGTCTCGGTCACTCACCTGCTAGCAGTGACCCAGGTCAGACATGGCGCGGAAAGGTCTCTCAGACGAGGAAATTGCATCCGCCCTGGAAGCCTTCACTGGAGATAGTGATTCTCCACTCGACGATGATGTGGTAGATCGCGATTACGTCCAGCCAGAGGAAGAAATAAGTAGCAGTGATGAGGAGGTCCCTTCGCCCCGAAAAATGCGGTATGTGACATACCGTAAGGCAAGGGAAGGCCAGCCTGCTCCCCAACCACGTGCACGGCTATCTCTCCATCCCGAATCTGATGAGGACGAGGATGAGGACGATGAGGATGACGCCGGCTTAGGACGTGATATCGCCGCGTGGTTGGGAAAAGAAAAAATATCACCACGAGGATCAGAAGGTGGGGCGAGAAGACATATAAGGTATGGTGAAAGTCTTTTGTCTGGGGAAGTGGAAAGTTGTGTGGTGGGATTGCTGGGTGAAAGGGAAAGTGTTGTGGCGGCAGCGCGGGGTGAAAGTGAGAGTGGTGTGGGGGTAGTGCGGGGTGAAGGGGCAAGTGGTGTGAGGGGGGCAGCATGAGCACGTGGTGCACGTAGGCCTAGGGGAGAGGAGGTGGAGCCACTCCCCAGCACTTCTTTCACCCCAGAATAGTCCCAAACTTCCTCCCCACAGCCCCAGGATGTGGGGAAAGGAAAGAAAGGGAAGGGAAAGGGTAAATGAAAAGGGAGAGGGAAGAGAAGTGCGAGTGATGAGAGGCGCCGCTCTCCACCTCCCCAACCTCCCCCACCACCCTCACCTCCCCACCCTGACGAAGGGGACGATGGGGACGTGGCTGGAGACGGTGGTGTCACGTGGAACTGGGAAGATGGGAGTAATTTTACTCCCATCATTCACCCTTTCACTGAGGAGTGGCGGTCTGGTTGCACGGCTCCAGGTGTGAATGCAGGTTCGTCTAGGGTGGATTTTTTCCACTTGTTCTTTGGTGAGGCGTTTGTGGGGCGCATAGTTGAACAGACTAATATCTTTTCACAATCACAGTGCCGTGAAAGTGAACGTTTGGGAACCACGAGCAGGCATTCCCAACAGTATGACTATCCCGTTACAATTTCAGAGATGTTCCTATTTTTGGCCCTGGTTCTCTTGATGGGTGTGGTAAGGAAAAACCAAATTCCTGCCTACTGGACAACTGACCCAATCATCCTTACACCTTTCTTTGAAAAGGTGATGAGTCGTAACCGATTTCAGTATATTCTCGGCCGCCTCCACTTTTTTGATGCAGAAGATCCAGCCAATGCAAATAACACAGATAAAATGAGGAGAATTAGGCTGGTATTTGATCATTTACGGGAAATGTTCCGCTCCTCATTTTATCCCTACAGAGACCTCGTCATAGACGAGAGTCTTGTGTTGTGGAGAGGCAATATTTCCTTTAGGCAGTACATACCCAGCAAGAGACACCGTTTCGGGTTCAAGATCTTTGTTATGTGTGACTGTAAGACTGGTTATGTGCAAGACATAGTCTTGTACACGGGCGCAGAGACAGATATAATAGAAGATCGGAGTATAGGACTCTCTGGGGCCGTGGTGAAGACAATGATAGAAGAGTACCTTCATCGTGGTCATGTGTTGTACCTGGACAACTGGTACACTAGCCCTCTTCTCGCTAGGTTCCTCCACCAACACGACACCGGCGTCTGTGGTACAGTCAAGAGAAACCGTCGCCATGTGGTCAAGATAGGGAGGAAACTTGACAAGAACGAGGTGGTTTTCTTCCAGGCAAATAACATCCTTGCCACCCTGTGGAACCACAACAGGGAAGTTTGCCTCCTATCAACTGTTCACAGCCCCCTGATGCACTGCACAGACTCAGTGGATCACCGTAGCGAAAGGAGGGGCAACGTATGGAAACCCGAGTCTGTACTGGACTATAATCTGAACATGAGGCAAGTTGATCAGTCAGACTCGATGATTTCAAGTGTTGACTGTCCCAGGACCACGATGAAGTGGTACAAGAAACTCTTTTTCCACTTGCTCGACATCACGGTCCTGAACACCCACTAATTGCACGCAATGACCACCGGAGTATCCGAGACCTTTGAGGGGTTTGTGAGGGAGCTGGCACGTGAAATAATCGCCAAGCATGCCCAGGACAGACCCACACACTGCACCCGCACCCCCATGGCTGCTCAGACTCCCCTACGTCTTGCAGGACGCCACTATCCCAGCACAATCCCTTCCGACCCAAACCGTCGTAAACCCCAGCGTCGCTGCCATGTATGTAAGCTCTCGACAGTCAGACCATCCACTCAGAGAAAAGACACAAGGTACGAGTGTGTCGAGTGCAATGTTGCGTTGTGCCTTCAGCCTTGTTTCAAGGAGTATCATAATTTCCTACACTACTGAAACTGTGTGGGAAGGCGAAATGACGTTCATTATAATGGTAAGGCCAGTCAGTAGGTGCTAAGTCAAATATAAAGTTGAAACGGGTGTTATTTTTTCAGAAAAGTAATGTATAAGTTGAGAATTAGTGTAAGTTGAAAGAATTGATATCAAAACTACACCCACTGTGTAAATCTGCGAAAATATGACGCTCAGTATAACACTCTGGTCAGTAAATATGTGATAGCAAGGAAATAAAGTGGAAACGGGTGTAATGTTAGCATGAATAAAACGTATAAGTTGAACAATAGTGTAAGTTGTAATAATTGATGTCACGAGTACACCCACATTCTGGTCAGTAAGTATGTGATAGGAATTATATAAAGTGGAATTTGTTGTAATGTTAGTAGTAAGATATTTTATAAGTTGAATACTAGTGTAAGATTAAACAAATGATATCGCGATAACACTCCCTGTGTAAGTATGCGCTAATATGACGCTCAGTTCCATCGTAAGTTCTGAAATTATGTGATATCAATTATATCAAGTGTAAACATGTGCAATGTTAGTGGAGAATTATTATATAAGTACAAAAATAGGTTGTAAGTTGAAATAGTTGTCATAGCGACTTCACCGTGTGTGTTATTATGTGCTATTATTACGCTATATATTTACGTAAGGCCTGAAATAATCTCAAAACAGTTCTATAAAGTTGAAGAGTGTATAATAATATTAGAAAAGTATTATGTAAGTATAAAAAACACAATACGAGTTGAAACAACAGTCACAGCGAGTTCACTCACTACGTAAATAAGCGCTAACATTACGCTAAATGTTATCAAAAGGCCTGTGAATACGTAAAAACAGTTCAATAAAATGTAAAATGGTATAATGTTATTGTAGAAGTATTATGTAAGTAAAAAAAATGATATGTATCATGATTTTAGAATGTTAGCGATTCGTCGTGACCAAGTTGCCTGATTTTGCTTGTTTCGCACGATGGTACAATGCTTATTTCTGTTCTATTTTTGTATAAAATCCAATATACTCTTTTATCACATGTTTTTATGTTTGTAATAAATACATATCTACTTACTTTCATTGGTTTCCCAGACTTATAATACCATAGAAAACGTTAGAGGCTCAGACCGCCTACGGAGAACACGGGGCCAGGTGGGACCAAGGCATACCTGGTTAGGGTAATTATGGACCCCGGGGAACAATTTCTTTGCCACTGACCATTGTTTCTGACCAAAAGCGAAAGTTTTAGCAAAAAAAAAAAAAAGGGTCGAAAAATGGTCGGGATTGGGGGGTACCAGTGGTCAAAAAGTGGTCGGGATGGGGCGGGTTAAAGTAGCGATAGAGAAGAGATAAAGATGCAACAGTGCGGCGAAGAGACAGAGGTTGAAGGGAGTCAGTAAGAGGAGGAGAGTTAATGAGACGAAAAGCCTTTGACTCCACCCTATTGAGAAGAGCTGTATGTGGGGAGCCTCCCCACACATGAGAGTTGTACTCCACACAGGGGCGGATAAAACCCCTGTATAGAGTCAACAATTGTGCAGGAGTAAAGAAAGAGCGGAGTCGGCTTAGCACACCCAATCTCTTGGAAGCAGATTTTACAAGAGATGTAATATGATCTTTCCAAGATAAGTCCCGAGTAAATGAAACCCCAAGCATGTTCAAGGATGATGCAGGATTAAGCTGAATATTATCAAACATTAGTGGGTATACCTGTGGAAGATTTTGTCAGGTTGATAGGTGTAAGAACTGAGTCTTAGATGCATTAAAGACAACCATATTATTTTTACCCCAGTCAGAGATACGAGCCAAGTCAGACATTAGGTGTGCCATAGCCACTTCCCTTGTTTGTTGAAGTAACTGTTGAGATGGGCGTTGCGGGAACCGAATGGAAAGGTGAAGGGTGGAGTCATCAGCGTATGAGTGGATAGGGTTAGATGTACAGCTTAGAAGATCATTGATGAATAAAAGGAAGAGAGTTGGTGATAGGACAGAGCCCTGAGGAACACCACTGTTGATAGATCTAGGAGAAGAACGATGGCCGTCTACAACAGCCGCTATAGAACGACCAGAAAGGAAGCTAGCGATGAAGGCACAGATAGAAGGATAGAAACCGTAGGAGGGCAGTTTGGAAATTAAAGATTTATGCCAGATTCGATCGAAAACCTTTGAGATGTCAAGTGCAATGGCAAAGCTTTCGCCAAAGTCCTGAAAGGAGGATGACCAGGAGTCTGAAAGGTAGGAGAGAAGATCGCCAGTGGAGCGTCCCTGACGGAACCCATACTGACGATCGGAAAGAAGGTTGTGATAGGAAAGATGCCTTAAAATTTTTCTATTAAGAATCAACTCGAAAACTTTTGAAATACAGGACGTTAAAGCAATTGGACGATAGTTGGAGGGTTGGGAGTGGTCACCCTTCTTTGGGACTGGCTGAATGAGAGCAAACTTCCAGCAAGAAGGGAAGGTACAAGTTGACAGACAAAGGCGAAAGAGTTTGCCTAGGCAGGGTGTAAGCACAGAAGCACAGTTCTTGAGAACAACAGGAGGGACGCCATCAGGCCCATATGCCTTGTTAGTACTGAGGCCAGTGATGGCAGAAAATACATCAACTGAAGAAATTTTAATGTCAGCCATGAGGAAGTCAGAGGGGGGAAGTGATGGAGGAACAGCACCGGAATCGTCTAAGGTGGAATTGGAGGAGAAAGTCTGTGCGAAGAGATCTGCTTTATCAGTAGAAGAAATAGCTACAGAACCATCAGAGTAGAAAAGAGGAGGGAAGGATGATGAGGTAAAGTTGTTAGATAGATTTTTGGCAAGGTGCCAGAAGGAGCGGGAAGAATTCAAGTTGGAGAGTTGAGAGCATTTAGTATGGATGAAATTATTTTTAGTAGAGCGAAGAACAGACTTAGCACGATTCCGGGCAGAAATGTAAAGATGATGTGATTCAGGGGTGGGTTGGCTCCGGTACCTTTTGTAGGCCCTCTCCTTGTTGCGGACAGCATTAGAACAAGCGTGATTAAACCAAGGCTTTCTTGCGTTAGTCAAAGGATATGAGAAAGGACTGTATGCTTCCATGCCCGAGAGAATAACCTCCGTAATGCGCAAGGCACACTCAGATGGCTCACGGCCATGGAAGCAATAATCATTCCAGGGAAAATCAAAGAAGTACTGCCTGGGGGCCTCCCAGTCCGCGGCTCCAAAATGCCACAGACGACGTTTCCCTGGAGGGTCCACAGGCTGTACCGGAGTGATAGGACAGGTTAAGGTAATAAGGTTGTGATCAGAGGAGCCCAATGGAGAGAAAAGATTAACAGAGTAAGCAGAAGGATTAGTTGTAAGGAAGAGGTCAAGTATGTTGGAGCTCTCTCCAAGGCGGTCAGGGATATGGGTAGGGTGCTGTACAAGCTGCTCTAGGTCATTAAGGATAGAAAAGATGTAGGCTTGTTCACCAGGTGGATCCGTGAAAGGAGAGGAGAGCCAAAGGTGGTGGTAAACATTGAAAGCTCCAAGAATGGAGATTTCAGAGAAAGGAGAAATGAATAGAATGTGTTCCATCGTAGAAGTAAGATAGTCGAAGAATTTTTGATAGTCAGTAGAATTAGGAGATAAGTAAACAGCACAGATATATTTAGTCAGAGAATGACAGGAAAGCCGAAGCCAGAGTGTGGAGAATTCAGAAGAATCAAGTTCAGGAACACGAGAGCAAGATAAGTTGTTGCGTATATACACACAACAGCCACCTTTGGCTTTGAAATGAGTATAGAGAAAGTAGGAGGATACAGAAAAGGGTTTGCTGTCAGTTGCCTGAGACAGCTGAGTCTCCGTTAGAAAAAGAAGGTGAGGTTTAGAGGAGGAGAGGTGGTGCTCAACAGAGCGAAAGTTAGAGGAAAGGCCGCGAATGTTGCAGAAATGAAGAAGAAGAGAGTCAGACAGTGGTTCCAGGCACCTTGAGTCGTCACCGGGAGAGGGGCAGATGGTGGGGGCATTTATGGTCCCCCCCCCTGGGGACTCCGAGGCTTGGTAAATCGACGCCATTTTTGGTGAATTTTGAATAGGAAGTGTAGTGTGTACTGTGCATGTAGTTAACCGTTACTCCCAGTCTTTCATTTATGCAACAGGTCAGCTCTGGAACTGTCTCCCTCTGTCCGTATTTCCTGCTGCCTATGATCTCCAGTCTTTCAAACGCAGTGTGTCCAGGCATCTCAAAATGATCGGATCTTGAATTTGGCTCTATATTGTATTTTGTTTTTCTCTTGGAGGGAACTGTTACTGCGGGCTCATGGCCTTTGGTTCCTTCTTCCTCGCATTAAAAAAAAAAAAAAAAAAAAAAAAAAAAACAGATACACTACACTCCATACTGCCACTATTACTTCGTCGTGACTTACAGTTACATCTCACACTCACACTTCTCACTGCCACACCCCACAGTTACACGTTACAGCCACTCTTCACATAGCCATACCCCACACTGTTGCGTCTCAGCTACGTGTACACCTTACAGTTACACCTCATATTCACATTTCACACTGCCATACTCTACAGTATAGCACTTCATAATTTTACACTTCACCCGGTCAATCTTAACACTGTCACACACACAAGCGCACCTGACACTGCCACACCTTCAGTTTCTACTGTGCAGGCTTTGTTGACACCTTGTCTTTGCAGTAGTCGGTTATGTGCTGTGTGTAGGCCTATGCATTTCCGTATGTGCTGGTATGGGTTTGTTTATTAGTTTTAAGTTTTGCTGACCTTATCAGTATTGACTACATTACATATAAACACAAACTTTAAGGGTACATTAGAGGTTGTAGTTTACAAACAACAAGTACATTACAGTCCAGTTATTTTATGTATCAACATCTGCATGTGCCGATGTATCTTAGTTCGTAAATGAATTATTAATTAGTTTAACTGTTACTGTATTTCTTATTAAATACTATAGTAAGTGGCAGTGAATCAAAACATTTATTTTTTCTAACTTATATATGAGGTACAAATATCTGAGATCCACTGCTCGAAGATTAGTTATTTATTGCCCCTGACATTCATTTTATGACTTCACAGATATTTTCAGCATGACGAAAGAAAA
>NC_136966.1:17765264-17790264 GCF_032717465.1 Coenobita brevimanus
GTGGGGAGATCTTCTGGCTAGGGGTCACATTGCATGATACAGCGTATCATTCTTTGTCTGGCGCCAAAATTGGAAACTATTTTTCCCCAGATCAAGATATCTTGTGTTTAACAGTAAAATGTGCAAGTTGAAAATATTTTCCGTGTTGAAAGTAGAGGAAAATTCCAGAGAAAGTTATTGCTACTTCAAGTGGTTTATTTACGCAGGGATTTACTTTAGTTTCTGGTTAATAATCCTTATTATTAATAAATTAAAATGCTAATGCATTTAACTTTTATGGACAACTATAATGTAAATACGTGTATAAATACTTAGGAAGATTCCACTGTTCCCGAATGCGCCTGTATGTTGTGGTGACGTGGAAAATGAGAGACGGTATTATATCTTAATGTACATAAAATAAGTACTGGATCTTATTTCAAAATAAGATTGATTTGTTACGTTACACCTCCCTTGTAAATTTCGTGAGGTAATTCACTGTATTTAAGTAACTGTAATTAAATAATTTTTGGCATCTCTGAATCCTGGGAGGGAGAGGAGATACGCCATTGCTCAGTCCCTTAAGCTCGTTCAAGCTGCATGCTGTAAATTAGTTGCACCAGGATGCTTGGATAGACCCTTGCAAACCTAACCAAGACTGCCAGCCCGTCGTCATCTGTCATTCCGACAGTATCTACAGGTATCTAAGTATCCTTAGAGAATTGGCCAAATTGAGAAGCAGCTAGGATATGAGGAGAAAGAATAGGTGAGTTAGGGTTAGTTATACCCACTCATTTAAAGAGACTCCTATTACATAGTATAACTTGGTGTTAACAGTAGAATAACTTCTAATCCAACGGGAGTTGATTCTTAGCTACAGAAGTTACAGTTACAGCAAAACTGCCCAGCAAAACAGCCTGCGCAGTATGATATTCATAACTGCTGAAAGCTCTCTGAGTTGTACAAGTACCTAACTTTCTGTCAATTGGAAAGAAAATAAGAAAGAAAGAGAATAAGCGAATCAGTCAATTACTGAGAAATAATTTATCAGGTTTCGGAGTGTCTGATTGTTATGTCCTAATTACCTTGAACAGTTACTTTATATTGTTTGTTCAGTTATGTTCACAGTCAGACAAAGGTTTACTGATAAAGAACTCTACAATATGACAATAGCCACTGAGCTACGTGATATAGTTACAAAAGGACGATTATCTGGGCCATTTACAGGTGAAAGAACTATATACGTGTCTCGACATGAATTTGCCCGTGACGCAACTCGTAGATAAGTGGTGCTAACGTTTTTCATCTCATGGGCTTGTACAACTTCGTTGTGGCTGTAGGTTTGCCGGTGAAAACAAACACACACGGTTAAAGCAACAGCCGCATATAGATTTTTACAGATGTTATAAGACCTGACGATGACTCGCCAAATATTTGTAGTGATAGACTTAGGCCCTGGCTGCTGAGCGGAACTGGGCCACTCCCACAACTTGAACAGCAAGTCGTGGTTGCATGAAATTGAATGAGTCTTAGTTATGAGGTAGGAATGAGTCCCTTTGGTTACTAGTCGAATCAACCCTCTATTCCGTCTACACTTAGCCATCAACCGAGATAAAGAAGATTACAGATTTTTTGTCAGATAAGAGTAAGCACAGAGTTGTTATCTGCTTAGTATTTCACACATGCATCACTTCCCTGCTGTGTTCCAGCACACATCTGTGTGTTGCACAAACTCATCACTACATTTCACACACGCATCACATTCTTCTCTGTATTCACACACACCCACTCATCACTGTAAAATGCGGGTCCGAAAAACTTGCTTGGAGCAGCAAACATCATGTCATTACAGGTGGGTGGAGAGAATTGTTTTTATAATGCCTTATAATGCATGCAGTCATTAGCATGTCTAGCTGAGACAATCACAGAGGAAGCTGGTAATTAAAGCTACAAGTGGGTGAAGTTATGCTTAGGTAAAACCAGAACGGCGGCAGTCAGCACCACGAGCATGCAGACACGTTAATGTGATGTTTATATGTACAGATAAGGTGCAGTAGGCAGGAGGAGGGAGAAACTATACTCTTTCCACATTAATTTGGCTTAAGATTAAGATATATACAACTTGATTCTTGAACCATAAGAATAGATTAAAGCTAGAATATGATGCTAATCATGTAGTGTTGTGAAAACGATGAATAGTCGAAGTATTGTTTTATTCTGTAACAGTGTTATGTGAAATAAGCAACAAAATGAAACAAAAATGGGCCAAGTTATGGTACAAAGAGAGTAGCAGTCAAACGCTACAAGTTGTTTTTTGATGGATATATGTCTGTCTGTCATGGCATGGAGGCATCGTTAACCCGTTCAGTACGATGACATTCATTTATCTTTCTCTTGCCACCACCAGACGATTTTATTCGGGTAAGGTAGGACTTGTAGGCTAATAGTGAATGGGTCAGTGAAGGCTGTATCTGACTCCTCCAGTTCGAAAAATCTCTTCAGAAGTGGATAAAATCATCTGGTGGTAACAGTAATGGAATGAAAAATACGTCACTGGAGTCAAGTGGGTAAACTCTATAGTCTAATGATACATACTTCGTTTATTCATACTACCTACAGACGGGTTTACGCAGGTTTAGTGAATTTTTTTGAGCTCAAGTGGTAGCATGTATGTAAGTGTATGTGACAGGGAAAAAAAAAAAAAAAGACCATTGAGTCACTGCCTCGAGTAAGACTTATGCTGAATGAAAAACAAACCCTAAAATTTGGATGAAGCACAATATCTGTACATTGCACACACTGTTCATATTTTTATGGAAGTACACGCTGGCAGTAAAGGTATTGTTCAGTTCATACCGCTTGGCACAGAATGGTTTTATTCATACTGTACAGTCGGGGACGCAACTTCACCTATATCACCCCTCCTCTGCTTCTGACTTTCATCTAAGGGAAGTTATTCCTGAGTTGACAGGTATGCTTCTCTGCCCGGAAATGAATCTTTTTCAATAGGATGCGATGGTAGAGGTAAGGGTGTCTGAAGCAGACGCATTGGAATAGTGGGCAACCTTTTTTCCCTGACTACAGACAAACCACACACTGTAGGTACACCTTACACGCACCGCTGGTACACTTTCAGTACTCGCTGCTACACACGTAAACCATTAATTAACAATGTGCACGACAGACTTGGTGGAAAGCAGGAATGAAACGAAATTCATTCCCATGATTTAAAATAGCTCGCTTGCACGCACCGTCACTTCAGTTAAAAAGAAAATTGTATCACACTTTAGTAGTAGTAGTAGTAGTAGTAGTAGTGGTGGTAGTAGTAGTAGTAGTAGTGGTAGTAGTAGTAATAGTAGTAGTAGTAGTAGTAGTAGTGGTCATGGTCGTAGCCGTGGTCGCGGTCGTAGTCGTCTTGGTAGTCGTCGTCGTCGTAGTAGTAGTAGTTGTAGTAGAAGTAGTAATAGTATTAGTGGTCGTGGTCGTGGTAGTAGTCGTAGTCGTGGTAGTGGTATTATTATTATTGTTTTTATTATTATCATTATAATTTATAGCAGTAGTAGTAGTAATAACCCCAAGCTCATCTGAAATGTGATCCCAGCTGACTGAAGGCTTAAAATGACTTTCTCTCGCAGTGTTTGTATTCCCTGGCAATAGAGCCGCCTTATTATACCGGTGCCACCACAGGAAATCGTCTCTCTTCAGCACCAAGTATCAGACTGTTAAAATAATATAAATATATTTCGCACATCTACAATATAGCGTAAACTACACACGCGTTATGAACAATCCCTCTCAAGACAACGCGGATATGTATTACTATATAACATTTTAGTATTACGATAAAGCGCAGACAGATGATGAATGAGTCAAGTACTCGGCTTACACACGCGCAGTATCAACACGGATGGAGAATAAACGAGGCGGCTGTCCTATCAAACTGACGCAAATGACACGAAACCAACTGTTGAGACAAACAGTGGCCAGCAAACCAGGGTAACCTGTCACTCAAAGGGCTATAGTCGCGTTATTGTTCTTGTACTTTAACTTGGCAAATACCTTGGTCCTCCCGTAGTTTATTTCATGTAGCTTAAAAACAAAAAATACAGATATACATCCCTTTCGTGGCATTTCTTCTAGACTTGCGGCATAAAATAGCGTTAATCTTTTGGTTCGTCTCAGCATATAAGAGGGAGAGACGGAAAATTTTTGCGTAGTTCAAAATAACATAGTTCTGAAGACATTCCGTCACATTATTTTTGACAATGTGCTAAGCTTTTTGCCGCTTAGGCCCATGTCTCATATTCAAGTTCATCTTCGAGAACGGCCCCGATCACCACGATCTTACCCTCGAGGTAGGCCTAAATGGCCATTTCATGACACAGTCACATTAGTGCTAAGACACACAAAGACATTGCTACGAGACAACACACTACGATCATCCCTCAGTTAAAAAATAACGGTCACTTTGGCTCCACGTCACGCCAAGACATTGCCACGTAGTGTGTTGTAAGTTGTCGTAGCGTGTCTTAGGTATGACATTGCCTGTCGTAGGTATAGCTTCGTGTGTCGTAGCGGGTCTTCAGGACCCGATCTTCAAGTTATTGCTACGACACGTCGTCTCACTTAGCGACAAGCTACAACAACCTACGACAAGCTACGACAACCTACGACAAGCTAAGACATGCTAAGACAGGCTGTCACAGTTAAAGCCCCTGTCACACATACACGACTCAAGGGCTGACTGTGTCGCGACTCAAAGTAGTGTCCTAGTTGGCTCCCATGCCTCCCGACTGGCCCTGAGTCTGCTCTGCTCTTGACTGCCTCACGACCGCGTCACGACTACCTCACGACCGGTCGTGACGTCCTCAAGAACGCAACAAGATTGTGAGGCGACCACAAGGCGATGGAGCTACGATTCTTCAAATTTGAAATTTAACGGATTTTTGTCAGCACGACCGTGACATGACCGCCCACGAACGCAACACGACTGCGTGGCGCATTTGGGGAATGCACCCCGACCCCCCACTACCCCCACGAATCCCCCACGACCTACCCATGGAGTGGGGCATCACACCTGGACCACCAATGACACCCAGTGTGAGGCGAGGCATCACACCTAGACCACCAATGACACCCAGCATGGGGCCGGGCATCACACCTGAGCCACCAGAGACACCCAGCATGGGGCAGGGCATCACACCTGGACCACCAGTGACACCCAACCCCACCTTATATAACCATCCCAACCCCACAATATCCACACCAACCCCACATCAAATAGTTAACAGGTATAAAGACAGAGGTAATTGAGGTATGGTAATAGATTTCCAGATTTTATTAAACAAAAGTAGGTTTATTTTGAGTTGGCTTCATCAGCAGAGTTGTTAGCGATCAGGAAGGCTATGGTGGGTCGGTGGGCAGGCAGGTGGTTGGGTGGTAGGTGGGTGGTTGGGTAATAGGTGGGTGGTAGGTGGGTGGTTGGGTGGTAGGTGGGTGGTGAGTGGTAAGTGGGTAATTGATAGGTGGGTAAGTGGGTGGTAGGTGGGTAAGTGGTAGGCAAGATGGTGGCAGGTGGATACGTGGGTGGTGGGTGGAGGCAAGTGGGTGGAGGTAGGTGGCAAGTTGGTGGAGTCAGGTGGGTGGTGGCAGGTGCCTGGTCAGTGATGGCAGGTGGCTGGTGGATGGTTGCAGATGGCAGGTGGGTGGTGGTAGGTGGGTGGTGGTAGGTGCATGTGTGTGTGTGTGTGTGTGTGTGTGTGTGTGTACTACCCTCTAGCACCTCCCACATCGCAGTTGCCATGTGTGACTGGTGTTGCCAGATCACCGACCATGCCAGGTTTCCCGCCAAAACTCTTGGCGCACTCTTCGCACAGTCTGGACTCGGGCATAGCCCAGTCATCATGTGGTCTTGTTGCAGTTGTCATGTGGTCGTGTGCCATGATTCCGAATCGCCGTGAAAACGTGTTGCATGGTCGTCTCAGGGTCTGGGCACAGTCAGGTCGTGGTCAGTGACTCGTTATGCAGTTGTAACTTTTTCTTTTGTTGGCGACTTCATCACGACATGCAACGAACGCATCACGATGCGTCTGACTGACCAAAGACTGCTTCAGGACTGATCTATGACACTCCCGACTACGACACAACTGTGACACGACTTTTGGCAAGTCGTGAGGAGGCCACGATTTTTAACGCGCGTTAAAAAATCGTGAGGCTTGACGAGTCGTCCCAGCGGCTCACGACCGTCCTCAAGAGTCTGGGCTTTGTCGGCGAATCAAGAGACGATCGATGAAAAAATGCGTTACGACCTTGAGTCGCGCCGCGCTCGGCCCTTGAGTCGCGTGTGTGTGACAGGGGCTTAAGACAAATGACGTTACCGCCACATGTCAAGTTCCCCTCCTTGTCGGCGTCCAAGCTGACAAATTTTGAACATTCCAAAAATTGTCGTAGCGCGCCAAGAACGGCGAAGAATGACCAAGTTCTTCACGTCAGCGCTACGTCATCGCTAAGTCACGCCACGTTACTTATGATGACATGCGGCGACACACGAAGACATGAGGATCGTGGCGTGTTGTGGGAAAGTTCCTGACAGTGGGACATAGGCTTTATTCTATTCTTACATGTTACATATGTCCCGTTTCTGTGGACAACCATCGTATAAATAACACACAAGTGTATATTAACATGCGAGATATAGAAATACACGAATAAGGAAGAAGTGCTTGGAAGTTTACTTCATCTACGAGAACACACACACACACACACACACACACACACACACACACACACACACAGATGGTGCGATGAGCGTGTGTCCCCAGCTGCTGGCTCGTGTCACAATACTAGGACTTGTTTATAGAGCCTTTTGCGACCGCGGCATCTGTGGCAAGTGTAAACATGGAACAGACAGCCATCGTGATCACGGTCGTAACAGAGAGCAAGGGAAATGGAGGGAGCTGGGAGAGGGCGAAGCTGAAAGGGAGAGGAGGAGAGGAGAAGGTGAGGGGCAGAGAAGCGGGTGAGGGCCAGAGAGGAAGGTGAGAGAGGAGAGGCTGAGAGGGAGAGGAGGGGTAGAGGGAGATGAGAGGGGAGGGGAAGGACGCAATGGAGTACAATGGAAAGTGGAAAGAAAATAGCAACATGTCTATTGATCATTTCGGGGCTGTTCGTTATAAGATAGGCTGTAACTAGCGAAACTATTCTATAAGTTTGAGATAGAGATAGGAAAGCTGAAGGGAAAGGGGGAGAGCAGAAAGCAAGGGATGGAGGCAAGGGGTAGGCGGAGACTAGGAAGTGAGGGGGAGTAGAGAGGATGAGGCAGAGAACAGGAAGTGAAGAGGTGAAAGGAATGGAGAGGGTGAGGGGTAAGAAGGTCAGGGGGGTAAGAAGAAGGTGAGGGGGAAAAGGGGAGCCGAGGAAGAGAGGAGGTTGAAGGAAATAAGAATCGGGCGTAGAGTAAAGGGTGAGGAGGGTGAATAGGATGTGTGAGGATGAAAGTAATGAGATGAAGGAATAGAAGTAAAGAAATGAGAAGAAAAAGAACACTGACAAAGGTCGTATCACAGATGAAGTTACAACAGTTAAAGAACAATCGGGGGAGAGCAGTTGGTGAACGTAGTTAAAGGGTGAACACACACACACACACACACACAAACACACACACACACACACACACACAAACACACACACACACACACACACACACACACACACACACACACACACACACACACACACATGATGAGCCTAAATAGGGTTTAGTCTATAAATTGAGTTACAAGCCTAATGAGATGAATAACAGGGAAGAGAGAAGTTCAGTGAGCTTTTATCATATGAAAGTAAATTCTAATGTTTATTTTATAACAGACTTTGAAATTAAATAGGTAGACGAAGAAACAGGTAGATATATACTTATGTAAGTACTGAGGCAAATTGATTGAGAAATAGAGGGACAGACAGACAGACAGACAGACAGACAGACGTTTAGATAAACTTAAAGGCAAATAGAGAGGCAAACTTGGGAGGCGGTGGCTGAATCAGTTGATAGGCAGCCTGCAGTCCTAATGGACCCAGGTTCGAATCCCGGCTGGGGCAGGGAACAGTTTAAGGATTTGAATTTCACAAAAAGCAGACTTTCCTGACCTACCAGAAGACCCGCCGACCTGTAAAAGTACCCCCGCTAATACCAGTGCACCAGTCCTGTATGAGACAGCCCTAGCAATATGGACGGTAGTGGTGACATGTGGAGGTGTAGGAGGACTTCTGGGCCTTGGGATAGGCCACTGCCCCCGAGAAATAGGCCCTGAATCCTTTGCCCAGAATCGGACAAAAAAAAAAAAAAAAAAAAAAAAAAAAGATAAACTAAGAGAAAATACAGATCAACAGAAAATTGGGTAAGTTAAAAGAAAAATACTGTCTATAAGGAGAGAGAGAGAGTAAAGAAGCATAAACACACAGGAAAATCTAAAAATAAAACAAAATAAGCACAGACAAAAGAATGACCCCAGATGGAAAAGTAAGGAACATATTAAGTTATATTAATAGTTACTGTCTCTCTGAAGTTTGTAAAACTGTCTGGAGCTAGCAAAAAAAAATTTAGAGTAAAAAATCATCTCCCTCAAAGAAATTAATTCCTGTGGAAACTAGGTTAGGTTGAGTTATATTTTTCTTTATTCTTCCACTGCTTTATCTTTTTTTTTTTTTTTTTTTTATGTGCTCGTCTCCCTCTCCCTCTCCTCCTCGCTCACTCTCAGTTCCCCACTCTCTTTTTTTCTAGTCACTCTATTCTTTCGCTTCCCTTCATTTCTTTCCCTCTTTTCCTCTTCCTCCAGCTTCCTGTTAATTGCACACTTCCCTTTCCTTTCTCTCTCATATCGCCCCGTTTTCCTCCTCCCTCCCCTCCCCTTTCCTCAATCCTCTCTCCTCATATTCTCTCCCTCCTTCGCTTTCCTCTTCCCATCTTTAATTCCTTTCCCATCCCGCTCCCTCCTTTCCTCCTTCTCAACCTCCCCCATTCCCTCATTTTCCCTCAACCCTTCCTCCTCCTTCACTTTTCTCGTTCCATGTCAGAGAATACCTTCACAGTGTCGGGTTACAGACAGTGAAAAAAAGCAATAGAGTAAGACTGGATTTGCACAACATGAGGTGATTATTTCAAGGCCACATTTTGTGCGTGGAACGACATTCAGTCCCAGCTAGAATCAGGAAAGAGCATCAACACTGCATTAGTTTCGGCTCATGAGAAACGGATAAAAGAAAACAGGCATTAAGTGAAACAAGTTGGAAAAGTACAATGCATAACAACAGGACTGAAAATTGCACAGAGAGGTCACAGGGAAGAGAGTGGAAGAAGCAACAAAGACAATTTTCTTGAAATATTGGAGATATTCAGTGAATATGACAGTACTGTAAAACAGGCTGATAGGAATACATAAAGTAAAAAAGCCCATAAATCCAGAATGAAATTACAGGGATTCTTGCTTGCATTATAAGAGATGAAATACGTATAGAACTGCATGTCAGCAAAGAATACTCAGTCATGGTCGATGAAGACAAGGATATGAGTCGGATGAAAGCAAGGACATCAGTGCAAAATAACAGCTGTCACTTGTTGTAAGGTATCTTTTTCCAAAATAATATCCATGAAGAATTTTTGGATACTGCCCACGTGTATGAACTGAATGCTAAGTATCTGAAGAAAGATATGAATCAGATACTTAAACCTTGCTACTTCGATCCAAAGCATTGCGCAAGACAAACTTATGATGGGGCCTTTGTGATGAGTGGTGTGAATAAAGGTGTTCAGGTATCATAATTTAATGAAGATGCTCCAAGAGCCGAGTATACTCACTGGTGCAATCAAAGACTGACTGTCATCACAATTGATTGTGTTAAGTCTGTCAAACTAGCTGATAAATTCTTTGGATTTCTTGAGACTGTATGTTTTCATGTCCTCACATGTGCCGCATGAGTAGTTTGTCAAAAAATATAAACAAGAAATATATCAGTTTAAAATTGCTAGAAACCATGCAAAAGCAGTAATAAATCTTGCTAAATCAAACTTTCTTCAAAACCCAGCATCAAAACTACTTAATATCCTCGTGACAATAGAATATTCTGATCAACTCTCACTTCTTACAATAATAACTTTAACAAGTGATCTCCCATTCCCCCACTAAAATCTTCAGACGGAAACATTACAAAATATGACCTGCGTGGTAAACCAAATATCCTTGTCAGTACATTTGCCAGAAATTTTACCTTAGAGGAAGCCAGCTGGAACATCCAGGCACTAGAACTTGACTCTCCCAAAATTGTTGCACTTAAAATACAGACTAAATACGTAAAATCCATCCTAGACAAATTCCCAGCCAACAAAGCTTCAGGCCCAGATGGAATTCCTCCAATTGTTTTGAAAAAGTGCTCCCCAGAACTTGCCTCTGTTCTAGCTAAATTATTCGGACTATGCATACGTACTTCTTCACTGCCCAGTTTATGAAAAGAAGTTAATATCCACCCAGTTCCAAAAAAGGAAGTTCCTCTGACCTCTCTGAATACAGACCAATAGCTATCACGTCTTCTGTTGGTAAAGTATTTGAAATTGTAATTAATAAGCACTTAGTAAAACTCCCTGAATCCAACAACTTAATTAGTGATAGACAATATGGTTTTAGCCACAAAAGATCCACCATTGGTACACTCAGTTTCCTGATTCATACCATCCATCAATCAACTGACCAACATGGAGAAACTCATACAGTAGTCCTTGATATTTCTAAAGCTTTCAACACAGTGTGGCACCGTTCCCTGCTATCCAAACTCTCTTGCTATGGACTAGTGTCTTTTGTTCCTCTGCTTTCCTCATATCTAAGGTATAGAAAAATAAGAGTTAAAGTAGATGATGTATATATACTCCATTATCCACTCAGTTAATGTCGGCATGTCACAGGGATCAGTTCTGGTGCCAACCCTATTCCTGGTTCATATTAATGGTCTCTTATATGTCATCTACAACCCCATCCACTCATATGCAGGTGACTCAACACTTCACACTTTATTCACATTCAAACACTCATTTACAAAGTTTAGTATCTCTAACTCTCAACTCAGTGCAGCCATCTCCATAAATCAAGACTTATCTAAGATCAATGAATGGGGACAAAATAACCTTGTCTCATTTAATGCTAGTAAAACCAAATATATACAATTTACTAATAGACAGATATTGCCAGATTCATATATTGCCTTCATTGCTACTAATATTCCCATCTCCAAAAGTATTGAAATTCTTGGTGTTTCACATAACAATGCCCTCAGCTTGACGTCTCATGTCAGATCACTTGCTAAAACTTGGATTACTGTACAGACTCTGCAACTTCTTCACTGACGAGCAGCTTGCTATAATTTATAAGAGTCATGTGTGCTCTCAGCTAGAATATTGCTCACCCTTGTGGAATGGATGTGGAGAGGTTGCACTAAAACAACCAGACAAAATTCAGAAGAAAGCTGTTGGAATTATTAATAACCTTGCTATTACAAATAAACTACCTCCCCTTCAAGTAAGAAGGAATGTTGCCTCCCTTGCACTATTTTATAGATACTTTTATGGCAAATGCTCAGGCGAAGTTGTGTCCATTGTGCCATCTCTCCATGCCTTCCATCATACTACACAGACATCTGGTAGTGCTCATTACTAGAATGTCACACAACCATATTGCAGAACTTCTGCCTATCAGAATTCTTTTATTCCCCGAACTGCATCTCTCTGGAAATCGCTCCCCAGGAGTTGTTTCCCCCTAAACTTCAACCAACAGCTGTTCAAGTCCAACTGTTACAGATTTATTATGAATGGAGGATGCCGGTAATCTTGAGTATGGATTATTATTATTTTTTTTTATTCACTGGTTTTTCCTACCTCGGTTCTGTTATTTAAAAACATCCTGGAAAGCAGGAGAAGAAGCTGAAGAAACTAAGTGACACAAGATGGCCATGCCAGTACTTATACTCTAAAGTTCTTCTACATGCATTTACTGCACTCAAGGCAACTCTAAATGAAATAGCCGAGACACACACAGGAAAACGTGCCCTTGATGTCAACAGCTTACTCAGGAATGTCATGTTCAGCATTTTGCAGAAAACGACGTTGTTGTCTGACATGCTGCAGTCTCCATCGCATCAGCTGTCAGCTGCAGCAGACATGGTTCAGACAGTTGAAGAAGATTTGGCTACTCACGGGAATGAGGAATGCTGGCATGAGCTGTGGGTGAAAGCTGAAGGTGTTCGAAATCAATTTGATGTACTTATTGATGATCCAGCTCAGAAGAGGAGGACTAGGTCCTCTAGACACCTGCTGGACAGTGGTTCTGGAGTCGACTGGCCAACAAAACATAGAAGACAGCCATGATTCACTTGAAAAGAAGTATTGTATAGACCTGTACTACGAAGTATTGGATAGATTATATGCAGAACTGCACTCAAGGTTCAGTGATGCCAACAAGAAGTTAAGTTACTCAAATCAATGTCTGTGCTAGATCCACGTAGCTCAAAGTTTCTTGATTTTGGCACGTTGAAACCTAAGGCTGAACAGTGTGGACATTGAATACCTAGATGTAGACCTGCGACAAGCAAGAAGACTCGTGGAAAAGAAGAAAAATTAGGGACTTATTGTTAGCAACCTAATTTAACTTTCAGCTTTCATGAGTCCATATAAGGAGGTATTCTCAAATCTCTCTAAGCTCATTAACACTGCGCTGGTACTGCTACTAACTTCAGCATCATATGAGGGGGGTATCTCCTCAGTGCGACTCATCAAAGGATACCTGCAAAGCACGATGTCGGACATCAGATTCTCGTCACTTGGAGTTATTGGGATTCATCCCAACAATGCAAAAGAAACTGACTTGGAACATGTTGTTTGTATGTTTATACAGAAACATAACACCAGATATATACAGGTATTCTGAGATATCTTCAACTGCTGCTGTTTGTAAGGTTCAGTGGTACAGGGTATATGAAGACCTAGATTTATAACTAGTGTATTATAATTAAGTTACTACCCATTAGGTTGTTAATTATTTCCATTTGCCACATATGAAAATGTAGTTAAGATGTATTTACAAAGTACGTATTTGCATACATATATACATACCTACAGTACATACTGTACATGGGTATTGTATTTTAATTTAATACTTGTTTAATTTGTGTCGGTTATTGCTGAATGCGATAGGATTAATTTAGTTAGTGTTTAAACAATTACACTTGTTTCTTTCACTTCTTTAGTTGTTCATCAGTACAATAAATGGTTTAAAGTTTTCATTCTAAACATGACTCTAATTGAATATCATATATGTGTGCCGGGTCCCCTCAGAAAAACATGTGCCCCCTCCTCCACTGGTGCCACCACTGAATTACATAACCAACACACTAGAATATAACAACAAACCAGATGAATGAATAAATAGGTAACGAGAAGGTGCTATGGAGCTTCTTAACTATCAATAAACCAGCTTTTGTGGAATTTATAGTTCTCTAAATTGTGTATTCTTTTAACTTTAATTTGTCTAAAACTGACACTTGTCCACCTTGGATGCTGAATTACAACAATGCATTAATACTAAAATATGATGTCAGTCACGAAGAAGTGAAATGATAAAAATGTATAACCGTAGCATTGTTTTTTTCCTGCTACAGTAGTCCTTGAAATAAGCAGCAAAAGCAAGATAATATCAGGCAAGTTAAGGTGAACAAAATACAGTTCAGCTTCGAATATTTCAGTAAGGGATAATCCACACCTGCAGTTTATGAAATTAATATTACTCAGTGATTCCTGCGTGTCGTAAAGAGGTGAGGGAAAGGAGCATGTGACTGAGACTTCCTAATACCTCATCGTTACCATTTTATTTCTGTTTACCGTTGGCTCCTTGTTGTTTATGCAATACTTCTCGATACTGATATACCACAAAGAACAAGACGTCAGTACTGTGATCTAACCAACGGAGCACAAGATATTCTGGACAGATTCTAATATGACATGTTACACACTGACTCATCCCAGAACCACCCTTGGTATTTTCAGCCTGGCAGCGGCACACACCTCTGATATACAGCTTCACGCCTGGCATAATTTCTAACTCCATGGCGAGCGGTCAACTTACGAGGGCGTAACTACCAGCGGGAAAGCGAGGTAAAGATGACAGGGTTCGTACTGTATATCATGCAATTTGTTAGATGTGGCAGAGGTGAAGGCTGGCTGTTTGGTTGATGACACACGGACGTTGAGAGAGAGAGAGAGAGAGAGAGAGAGAGAGAGAGAGAGAGAGACTGCACCGCTACCGCAAATACTGAGTGAGAATTAGTCACAGGTCCATAGATATTTTATAGCTAGGTTACTGCTGCCACAAAACTACATGGCACTAAGTAATAGCTGACAGGCGTTTTGAAGGAGCCGACACCACCGTAAATCTACATGAAACCAGCAGGAAAAGGACGACATGGGAGTGGGAGGCTAGAGGACGTAAATTGTACCCACATGCTGAAATTGTGTTTATTATGACGGTACAGGAAACTCGAAAATCATCCACCTGAGCAATTAATGGCGCTGTGAAAGCCAGATCAACGACCTCTTCCTCATGGACTTAGTAACCGTTGAGTAACTATCTCCACACCACTATACTTCGTTTAGCAGAATCTTCAACTGGAGGAATTCGGTACACTCCCTGCACTATTAATGATTCAAGAAAGACATGGTGGTCTGATGAAAATCGAAATCCTCAATCGAAGTGAAAGGGTATGCATAATACACCTTAAAGTTTGACAGTTGTTTATATCTTTTTTATATGTACATATTCGTAGTTTCACATGAGTCAACTGTAGTCGCTTCACCATAACCTGGCCCAGATTTTTGTCCTTTTGCAGCTCATTTCACCTAGATCAATGGCAGAAGATAATACAACGACTCTACATCCGTTCCATGTTACTGCTTCGTGACTCGCATCATTTTTTTTTTTTTTTTTAGATATACGTGGAGGCGATCAATCAAACCGAAACTTTGCACGTAATTAGTAGATACCAAGGCAATCACATCACTACTGAATAAATAAGGATTAGGTTCATAAAGCGAAGTACTTTGCGAGCAGCGCTGAATCCCACGTTCAGACCTTCAAGCCGGGCGACTTTACCTCGTTGACATTACGCATATGCAGAAACATCATGGTTGGGAAGAGGTGTTGGTGAGCTTGATAATACAGTTCAACGAGGATACTGCTCAACCTGCCACAGTTTTTCCAAAAAATACTTGCTAGTTCCGTAAGGGGCAAGTGAGAGTTTTTACTGAAATGGCAAGAATTTTACGTAAATGGATGATGATGATGATGATGATGATAATGATGATGATGATGATGATGATGATAAATTCAGACACTAAAACATATTTGGGAAGAAATTTATGTACGGTGGCCTAGAGAACGACAGTTTTTACTGGGATATTAACGAGTTTTACTGTCATTTCATTTTACTGTTATTGTTCAGTATTGCCAGACTCCTAATGCCAGGGTTCATCCCAGGTGGCCTTGATAAAACTGCCTGCAAGCTTCACTGTCGCCATTTCCCCTCACAACTCACACCTGTCCTTCCTAATATACTCCTTCATTCTCCCTGTCATATCTCAGTAACATTTAAAACCCAGTAATCCATTTTTTTTTTTATTCCTTACTATGTATAGAGGATATACTCACTTTGAAGAAACTTTTCAAGCTTCGTGCTCTCCAACTCTGAATTAAGTCATTCGTAACAGTAAGCAAAAAAAAAATAAATAAATAAAATAAAATAAATAAATAAATCGTCTAACTGAAAGGGAGCAATTGCTCTCTTATACGGTATACTCCTATATTCGTCCTATAATAACTCATCACCACCTCGAGTTCTTCTTTTTCTTTCATTCATTCTATCATAGTTGCTCAATACTCCTAGCCACCTTCCCTCATATATTCCTCCATTCTATCACAGTTCATCACTACTTCTTCTCCTATTCACCACCCCAAACTGTTCTCCCTCATATAATTCTCCATTCATCTCAGTCACCCTTCTTCATATACTCCTATATTCACTCTAGTATATCCTATCACCACTTTCCCTCTCTCTTCCCGGCCACTGTAATCCACCTTCCCTCATGTCCTACTTCATTTTCTCCCTCGAATGCTCCTCCATTCTTTCTGACATATCTCACCACCAGTCCTCTACCTTCTCCGCCACAGTAGGCCAGCTTCCCTCATATTCTACTCTATGTTATCTTTCCAGTTTGTTTATTATGTACCCTGGGTTACAGCAGCCCAGCCTCGCACCACTACATTTCGAAGTGGGTGAAGTAGGGTTGGATTTTTATACAGTTCTCCATCTTTGACACCTGCGACACCCTCCCTCCCAGTATGCCACGACACGAACAGGCTTACAACACTCTCCAGTGCCTCTTCCTTCGCTGTCCATTAGTATTCTATTGGATCTTTTGCCTATCTTTTATCTGTCAGCTGAATAATATCATCTGGTTTTAGCGAGAATAAAGTTTAGTTATTGGTGTGTAATGATAATGTACCAATGGCGTAAATAAATCGATGAAAAAGTGGATGTGAACAGAGTGTAGAAGTGTACTATTTATTCTGTTCTACACTTGTGCATTATCCCCACCTCAGCATTACTGGATTATCCCCCTATGAAGATTAGTATAAATATCATTAGCCCTCCCATCATCAGATAATTATATTCATCTGAGAGTGAATCGTGGGAGTCTGAGAGTGTTAATGTAGGCTATATCAGATAATTATATAAAGCTGAGAATGAATCATGGGAGTGTTAATGTAGGATATATGTAACTCATCTTGTTCGACAAGTGCGTCATAACCCGATTAAAATCATTCGGTGATAACAAAAATATTAAAAAAAAAAGTCATGGTATTCAAGAGTTCAGAATAGATATGGGTAGTTTGCAGTGTGTAAGGTATCGATGCTTCATCATGGAGTGGTTATTATAGAAGGCCACTGCCTTTGTAACCATGCACAGTTCATCCTATCGTCACCTGATCTGCGGATAAACCTGTGAAGAGTAATCGGAAAGGAGAACTCCTGACGAGTAAATATCATCTGTTCTACTCAGAGCCAAGTTTTGCGCATATAGCTTTTTGTGTGAGTTTATTACTATTGATCTCCACTCTCTTTCTCCGATTTTCATCATACTTATTGAAAATGTAAAACACCCCGACCTTATTACACTGACCCAGTCTCAGCGACCTTGACCAATTCTTTAAAGTCACAGGTCAAAAAAATGTCCAAAAATCATGCATTTCAACCCCAATTTACTCCAAAACTATCACAGATACATGAACATGGAAGTACATATCGTGATAAAATTATTTTCCAAATATGAGTATAGAAAAAAACTGAAGGTCATTCAAGTGTGAAATTACGGTATTTGGGACACCCCAATTTTCAACAGTTTTCAATTGCTGTTTCATAAAGGAAAAAACAAAACATTAATGAGGCACTTCATGGACTTTAAGAAATTTTGTCTGGTCCTAGACCAGGTCTGTGTACTTTTGGTGGCAGTTTGCCCAGCGGTTTATGTCTTTCTGCAAAAAACTAGAGGCCCCCGAAGCGGGGAATCACACCAGCCGCGAGCGATCATATCTAGTGCGACTCGGAATAAGCCCTTGACCTTCACCTACTTTCACGAATTTCGAATTCGTAAGAAATTTTCATCCCTACTACACACCTGTAAAATTTTAGGATATCTTGAGAGGATGCAAAATTATCGTGCTAACAGACAAACATACAGAAAGACAAAATGAAAACAATATTAGTAGAAGATTTTCATCCCTACTACACACCTGTCAAATTTGGTGATGATAAAATTGCTTTCCAAACATCTGTATGGAAAAAATTTGAAGTTCATTCATGCGTGACATTACGGTATTTCGGCCACCCCACTTTTCAGTTGCTCTTCCATTAACGAAAAACCAGAACATAAATGAGACATTCCTTAGCCCTAGTACATTTATCTAGTCCTGGACCAGGTCTGTATACTTCCTGGTGGTAGTTTGACCATTCTTCCTTACATTCTCTTCCCACCCCTCCCATTCTTCTCCCTTATCGCCACTTTCCTCCCCCTACTCTTCTCCCCCTTTTAACTCTTCCCTCCCTCCGCTCTTTTCCCCCACCACCTCTTCCCCCCAACTCTTCTCCCTATCACCTCTTCTCTCTTTTCCTTACCTCATTCTTTTTCCTGTCTCTCCATTTCTTTTCTATTTCTCCTCTCCATTACCCTCGCCCTTCTTCCCTTTCTCTGTCTTCTCCGTTTCCCTCACCTTTCTCTATCTCTCCCTCCATCACCCTTACCCCTTACCCTTCCCTTTCTCTCTTTGGATCACCCTCAGCATTCTCCTCCCCACTTCTACATCACCTTCACCTCTATTCCTCCCTACATATCTCACCCTTCTTCCGTCCCTCGATCACCCTGACGATCCCTTTTCCCTCCCTCGATCACTCTCACCCATTTTCCTTCCCTCCATCACTCTAACCCTTCTCTTTCCCACCTTACATCACTCTCATCATTCTCCTTCCCTACCCCCCACACATCTCCCTCATCTTCTCTATTCCTCCGTTTATCTCTTAACCTTCTCCTTCGTGCCTTTGATCACCCTCGCCCTTCTGTCCTCTCTCGATCACCCTCACCCTTCTCCTTCCCTCCCTCAATCACCCTCAACCTTTTTCCCTCACTCCATCACTATTACCGTTCTCCTTCTCTACCTATATCACCCTCACCCATCTTTCTTCCGTTCATTTCTCATCCTTCTCCTTCCCTCCATCCAATTTCCTAACCCTTATCGTTCCCTTCCTCCATCTCCCTCACTCTTCATTTTCTCCCTCCATGTCCCTCATTCTTCGCTTTCCTTCCCTCCATCTCACTCATTTCACGCCCTCCGTGCTCAACCCCTTTGCCCCTTTCACGGTGTTATTTTGGACCAGTATTAATTACAGATCCAAACTAATTTCTGCGATAAATAAGTCCCCTATAGCAGTGATTTGTTATCAGAAACCATGTTGTTTTGCCGTGTTGTCGTGTTTTTCAATGTGGCGGTCATTCCAGTTTGGTTGTGAAGGGTTTGGTAGCCGACTGTGTAAAGACAAAAGTATAAGCAAGCAATCTTAAACATACTTTTTGCTTAGGATATTTTATGAATACGTCTCTCTCTCTCTCTCTCTCTCTCTCTCTCTCTCTCTCTCTCTCATTATTATTATTATTATCATCATATTCTCTCCTCCCGCTTCTCTCTCCTAATTCTCCCTGACTCCCCCCCCCCCGTCTCCCTCACACCTCAGCACCTCCTGCCACCACTCCATCACCATTACCTCTCCATGTCCTCACTCTGCTTTTTGTACCCTCGCGTCTGCCTTTTCGCTCCCTCCCTTTTCTCCCTTCCTTTCGTCTGCCTCTCTGCCGAGAGACATTGTTGATAACGGTAGGACTTTTCTGAAACTCCATTTCCATATGCTATCCTATTATTTAAGTAGCAATTAGAATAGGCCACTACCATGACTAAGGTAGTATTTCATAGAAACAAAATGTGTTCGCTGTCCATTTAATACTTTCAGTTGGTCTTGGTCTCCTGTATCTTTACCAATATTTGCAAAATAAAGTCTTCTAACATTGGAGTGAACCGACATCTTAAAATTTGTACTTATCGTGAAGGTTGCAATACTGTCATGCAAAAATTTCTTTACATCCATCCATCCACTCACTATATAGTACTGCCTACTGCTCCTTGAGTGACTCTTAGAGTGGCAAACCTAATGGCTTCGTGTAACCCAGGAAACCACTTATAACGCTGGGTGGTAAACACATAGCTAAATAAAGGGGTGATGTGGAGCCTCATGTGTTGCTCATGTTGACTGGGTGGCGAGACGCAAATACGGCAGCCATCCAAGAGCCAAAACTCCACACTCTTCCCTGCTTCTCGGTATGGTGAGGCGCTGTCCACCGCAAAAGAAAATCGGTTCGTTAGGCAGGCAGCCCCGCAAGGACGATTACCTGCCTGCGATTGATGGGTCTGCTTGGCCAGACAGACCTGGGGTGATCTACTGCTACTACTACTACTACTACTAGTAGTACAACGACCACTATATATATAATACACATCCCTATTCTTTGTCACCGCCGGCACTTGTACCTGCAACCCTCTTTCCTTTTCTTGCACTTCTTCTTCAAACACACAGACTTGCTCATCAAACTATTCTAGATATATGACACTGTTCAAGTTTTCCATTTCCTGATTCATCGCCATTCACTCCGACACTCGATTCCTCTTAAATGTAGGGAAATAGTGCATGGCAATTTCTGTAACTTTAAGATCCAACTTCTTTAACATAGTTTTCATATTCTCGTAACTCTTATACAGGAGATGCTCAATATTAGTCCAGGTCCTACCCATGTATCGTCTTTTTGATGTTCATATATTTCTATGGTCTACATTTAATGGCAATTTCACAATATAAAGGCAAATTGTAAAAGTAAAGGTCATGCTAATTATAAGCCAGCCTGAAGCAAGGGTGAGGATGGTTCTGTGATCACTAAGAGGAAAGATCAGGTGAGACAAGTGAACCGCTGAGAGAACCCCATCACGCTCATTATATACCAGCCTCGGGAAGGAGTCTGGCCAGCGATGTGATCAATTATGTTGTAGAGAGGGATGAAAGGGTAACCGTAAAAAAAAAAAAAAAAAAAAAAAAAAAAAAAAAGCTTACTTCCTTATGGACCCACGGCCACACCTGCTAACAAGCTTTGGTGGAGTATTTATACGAACCTTCTTAAACCCTCTCCCTGCCATCTGGCTTAGACGCACAGATTTTATCAATACTTAGTTACACCACTTCTTTCCTTCTATCTATTGATTCTTCCACTGACAGAGATGTCGTTCACTTGCATGAAATCATCTGGTGTTAACCTGAAAACAAATTGTAAGTCTGCCTCAAACAATAAAACGAGATAATATACTCTTCACTTGCAATAAATCCTGTTAACCATGCCATTCCCATGGAGTATTTCATATTCCGCCATGGCTGCCACCAGACAATTTTATTCACTTCTGGAAAAACTCTTCAGACTGAAAGTAGTTAGGTATAGGCTTCCTTATCAGCTTCCCTACTACCGTCCTTGATTAAAGAAAATCATTAGATGGTTGAAGAAAATAGAGAAGACATTACCTCATCGGAATGAAGAGGCTAGAATGTACAGCGTCTTTTACCACATAAACTTTATGACTGAAACACACACACACACACACACACACACACACACACACACACACACACACACACACCTTATATATCCTATCGCTCACTTCATCAGTTCTTGTTACATTCCTCTTTCATCCTTATTTTCTATACCCACGTTTTCTCTGGCGAAACCTTATCAGTCCGATACATTTTTATTCTGCATATCACGCAACTACTTCATTGAGATTGGAAGAGACTTCGAAACGGAGTGGTCAAATAGCTACGTTAATACCAACACTACATGAGGTCTGCCCCAAGCTGAATAAAATCGTCTGGCAGCAGCAAAGACAAACTGAAATAAAGCGTGCGCCATAATGTCTGTCTTGAATCTCCTGAAAATCCTACACATGTCTATCAACTCTTTTTTCCCATATCCTCTCTCTCTCTCTCTCTCTCTCTCTCTCTCAGTACAGCTTCCTTCTCATCTCCTCTGCCCACCTTTTCCCTCTTCCACGGTCTCAACCTCTCTCTATACCTTTCTCCCCTTCCCCCTTCCTCCCTGCTCCTTCCTTCGTTCTCTGTCCCATGCCCCCCCCCCCTCCTCCTCTACTAAGTACGCTTTTCAAGAGGTCCCTGCTCTCGTGTGAATACCTTCGTCTTAGCGAGGGCCCTTCTTGTTTCATCTTACACGGTCTTTTGAAACTTTTCTTTCTTCCACCTTCATTACACGACGGAGTGAATAAGTAAACAGGCAGACGCACACTTTCTATTATACACAAGGGCTTCGGAGTACACCGAACGGAAAAGTGAATAAGAGTGAACAAAGCTCACAAAATAAGTCACTGCTCACGAGGGTTTGGCCTCCTGTGAGTTTGTCTTGAATAAAACATAAGGAGAGGCACCGCTCACAAGGCTTACCAACGGTATTAGATGGAAAGCAAGGGTAAGAATCTGGCATGTACAGTACCTCACTCTGTATCCATTTCAGTCCGTGTGAGGTCAAATGTAGAGCCGATCATTTTCCTCAAACGGAGAGTGACAGCTAAGCGTAACCCTTCCTTATGCTAGTTAAGTATGAATGGGGAAGGCCTTTGAACCTGTGGTGGGTTATTCACCCATTTTATTGGGATTCAAATCTACTGCATCGTCCAGGTTACGACGATTACCGTCCCTAGGTGCTATCCTAGGTACTCGTTTTAATTACCTTCACATAAAAACAGGATGGACATCTGATCCAAATGACACCAGCTGTAAGAAGCCTCACAGAAGATTACAAAACTGATAACGACTGAATTGGACAACATTAGTTGGGATATTGCAGGTTTGAATGAGATCCACAGAAAAGAAGAATTAATTCAGCTAAAAGACAGCAACCACCTATTTTACTTCAGAGGAAGGCAAAATGAAAAAGTTAGTGGTGTAGGATTTCTAATTAACAGAAATCTTGCAGACAACATTGTTAAATTTAGCAGTGTATCTGACAGAGCAGCATGGGTTGTAATTAGACTACACCCTGAAAGTAATACAAGTATATGCACCTACTTTTCAAAGCTCAGATGAAGAAATAGAAGCAGTCTATAACGACATCTCCCAGATTATGGAAGAAGAAAAGACCACATATACTATACTAATGGGAGACTTCAATGTCAACGTTGCGAAATAAAAAAATGGAGAAGCATATATGGGAGGATTTGGAGTGGAAGAAAGGAATGAAATAGGAGAAATGGTGGTAAATTTTGCTGAAATATATAACATGAGAATAATGAACACATTCTTTCACAAAAGAACAGCAAGATAATGGACCTGGAGAAGTCCAAATGGAGAAACAAAGAATGAAATTGACTTCATCATAGCAGATAATAATAACATGATCACAAATGTCACAGTTATCAAAAGGAAATATAGGAAGTGACAATAGAATGGTGGGTTGCACAGCCAGATTCAGTTTCAGAAGTGAAAGGAAGATGATTAAAAATAAAAAGATATGCCCAATAAAAGTAATGGAAAACATTGTAGCCTTTCAGTTGGAAATAACAAACAGATTTCAAGCGCTAAGTAATTCTGAATGCGACATTGATGAGCTGAATGACAGACTAACAAAAGTGCTAAGAGAATCAACGGAGGTAGTAGGGAAACCTAGTACAACCAAAGCTAAGTATTATTCAGAAAAGACACTAGAGCTCATGAATAAAAGAGAGGAAACGAAGTAAAAACAAAGAAAGATGAAAAAGAATGAGTGGAATTAAATAAGCTTATCAACAAGGGACAAAGAGTAGAAAACAGAAAGAGAAACATGGATCACATCAAGGAACCATCAAAAAAAAGAAAAAGTCTGAAACATGTCCAAAGTAAAATGACACTAGGAATGTAACAAATTAAATAACTTAAGACTACAAGGATGAAGTCATTAAATGCAAAGATAAGATGGTGTAGAGAGTTGAAGAAGTTTACAAAGAACTGTATGCATCAAAGACAATAGTACCAATAGCTAAATTTTCAGTTGACACAAGTGAAATACCTGGGGTAAAACCATACGAACTAAATAGTTTTCTTAAAAATATAAAATGAGGGAAGGCTCCAGGAAAAGATGGAATAGTAGCAGATTCACTGTTGGATGCAAGAGTGGAAGTACAAAACAGGGTCGCCCACATATTTACTAAATGTATAAAAAAGAAAATTCCCAAAACCTGGTGTAAGGCAATAGTTGTTTTACTTCACAAAAAGGCGACTCAAAAGATCTTAGTAACTCTCGACCCATTAGCTTAATATTAGTCATTTACAAACTCTTCACTAAAGTCCTTACGAACAGAATAACAACAAATTTGGAAGAAAACCAACCTCGTGAACAGGAAGGATTCCAAAGTGGGTATTCGACTATTGATCATCTACTCACAATGAATCAGATAATTGAGAAAACTACAGAATATAATAAACCACTGTGCTTAGATTTTGTTGATTATGAAAAGGCTTTTGACTCGATGGAGCACATAGCATTTATAAATTCATTGCAAGAACAAGGAGAAAATAAGAACATTGTAACATTGCTTGAAAACATAAAAAAAAGAGGGAACTGTTGTAGTTAACTTACATAGACTCAGAAAAAACTGACACTGAGAAAGATGTGCATCAGGGGAGATACAATTTCACCAAAATTGTTTACAGCATGCCTAGAAAGCATTTTCAGAAAGCTAAACTGGGAAAACAAAGGAGTAAACATAGATAGAGAAAATCTAAACCATATAAGATTTGCAGATGACCAGTTCTCAGAAACAGCAGACATTGCAAGAAATGTTAACTCACTGCGTCCTGTTGACGTACATATGCACCCAAATGTTTTGTCACTGTGCCTCCCCTTGACATATATAAACATGTTGCAATTGCAAGGTCCGTCATTTGCACAATTCTAAAATTTCACGCATGATATTTGGTACATATATGCCGGACACCTTCCTCTACTCGAGGCCAGGCGGGGATAATGCCTTGCCACACGTGATCTTTTCCCCCACTGGCACGCCATTGTCTCAGCAACTCACTTGTTACCAGTGACCTGGCCAATAAAGACATGTCATGCCACGGTACGATACTCAAGGCGAGAGTGATTCCCGAACTGAATACAATGTGGAGGACAAAGTTTACCTGGCTTTAGAGGAAGAAACATGCGGAAGTGATGAGGAGGTAATGTTGCTTAAGAGGGTGCGGTATGTTGATGTGTTTGGTGAGTGAAACAATGCTTATATGTACATTACTGCGTGAAAACAAA
>NC_136966.1:17795264-17825264 GCF_032717465.1 Coenobita brevimanus
ATAAAATAATACTCTAATAGTAACTGTGTGTGTGTGTGTTTGACAATGTGATGTTTACCTTATCTACCGTACTTATTCTACTCGTACATCTGGTTGGCATAAATCACTTCAGCCCGAGGACGGAATTCATAGCTTGTTGTTAGTGCTGCCAAGAAATATGAAATTTAGGGGAGCACTAAAGTAGTGAAGGGGTTTATGAAGGGTATATGCAGCCACCCCTCTTGGAGAAATCTCTCACTATCTGAATCGTATAAACGGAGATATCGTTTGATGTTTGTGGTATAGGTCGTCTTTCTTACGAATATCTATTGTTTTGTTTTTTGTTTTTTTAACCACAATAAACCTCTCTGAGTGACTGACATAAGGGTGTCGGTGCCAACAGGCTCGAAAAATAAGAGTTTACTGTATATCATGGCTAACGTTTAAATTTACCATGATCCGTTCATTCTGAGGATGTCTTTTGCATTTTTAATTAGGTTACCTATTGGTGGTTGTACTCAGCTGAAGGGAGAGGTCTTATTACAACAGGATTATGGGAAATCTCTCATGTTCAAAACCAAATGGTCTGGTGACAGTACAAAAATAAACAAGACGTTATCACCCTCACATTCTAAGCCTTCCATCTCGGAATATCTATAAGCTGAATAAAATCGTCAGAAAGTCTATCTATCTATCTATCTATTGCCAGACGTCTCAATCCCGTTTGGGGTGGCCACAAACAAATCGCCTCCACGTCGTCCTGTCCCCAGCCATTTCACTGCCCTGCTCCCAACTCACACCCCCCTCTCTCATATACCTCTCCACCCCGTCCCTCGATCTCATCCTCGGCCTCCCTCTCCCTCTTCCCCCCTCCACCTCACTCACATGCACTCTCTTCGTCAGTCTTTCACCCTCCATCCTCTCCACATGGCCAAACCACTTCAGTGTGTTCCTCATAACACTTCCTATCACATCCACATCCACACCACAAAGCTCCTTTATATTCTCATTCGTCAGCCTGTCTCTCCATGTGACTCCACAGGCTCCTCTTAAATAACTCATTTCCACTGCTCTCACTCTTGACTTGTGTCCTTCCAACAATGTCCAAGCTTCACTTCCATACGTTAGAGTTGGTATCACAATACTGTCATGTAGTAACTTTTTCACTTCCATGCTCACTTCCCTGTTTCTTATCACTGCTTTCAAAGAACCAGCAACCTTTCTTCCCTGCTGTACCCTTTCAAGCACTTCACCCTCCAAACATCCATCCTTACTCATCACACTACCCAAGTACTTAAACGTACTCACATTTTCCAATTTCTCACCATCCAACCTCGCTGTACATTCACTAACTTCACCTCTCTCAAAGACCATCACTTTACTCTTCCCTACATTCACCTTTAGATTCCGTTTCTTGCACACTCTCCCAGACTCATCCACCAAGCCTTGCAGCTCCCTTTCGTCTTCACTCAACAACACAGTATCATCTGCAAACAACAGTACAGGGAGTTTCCAAACACTATCCTCTCTCACCAGGACCACTCCAACATCCACTACACTACCTTGTACCTCTTTTATTACCCCATCCATGAACAGATTGAACAACCATGGAGACATGACACATCCCTGTTTCAACCCAACCTCCAAAGAGAAAAATTCACTTAGTTCACCATCCACACGCACTGCAGCCCTAGCACCATCATACATACTCTTCACAGCATTCAACAACTTTCCATCTACTCCATATATTTTTAATACTTTCCACAATCCTTGTCTATCCACCCTGTCATATGCTTTCTCCAAATCCATGAAAGCTGCATACAACTTCTTTCCCTTCTTTAGAAACTTTTCCACTAGAGATCTAAGAATGAATATCTGATCTACACAACCTCTTCCCTTCCAAAAGCCTCCCTGTTCTTCTCCAACTAATTCCTCTGTACTTTCTCTAACTCTGTCATTAAGTATCCTACCATACACTTTTCCTATTATACTAAAAGACAAATGCCCCTATGATTACCACACACTTCTTTTTCCCCTTTTCCCTATGTACAAGGGAATAATTATACCTGACTTCCAATCCTCCGGGACTCTACCTTCCTCCCAGGCCAATCTGCACATCTTCCACATCCATTCTACTACTATCTCTCCCCCATGTTTCAGCATTTCACCACACACTCCATCAATTCCTGGGGCTTTCCCTAATTTAACTTTCTTCATTGCTTCCACAACTTCTATCCTACTGATTTCTTCCTGTCTTCTCCCAGCCATTCCCCAGCCACTTTTACTCGCATTACTTCCATCCTGTATGTTCAACAATTCCTTAAAGTGTTCTCTCCATCTGCTCACTTTTTCTCCCTTCTCCACTAGTAATCTACCATTTTTATCTTTCACTCCCCTGCTAACCTCACTTCCACCCTGTCTTACTCTCTTCACCTCTTTCCAGAACATCTTCTTACAGTCCCTCCACTTTACACTCAAATTCCTTCCAAATTCCTCATCCACTCTCTTCTTACTCTCTCTTACTAATCTTTTCACCTCTCTCTTTCTTTCTACATAAAACTCTCTCTTCCGCCTCTCAACTTCTTCCACGCCCCTATTACTCATCCATTCAATGTATGCTTTCTTCTTTTGTGCCACGGCCCGTCTCCCCTCTTCAGTCCACCACGCGTTCCTTGCACCCCCCTCCATCTTCTTTTCCTCCCACACACCACATCACATGCTGCACATATTTCTTCTGTAAATATCCTGCACACACCTTCCACGTCCCCCCATCTGCTCCAGTTCATATTTGCCCAATCGTTCCTTCACTTCTCTCTTATACTCTGCCTTTTTCTCATCCTCTTGTAACCGTTCCACTCTCCTTGCAACTACTCCTTCCTCTCGTCTTTCCCTTCTTCTATTCCTCCATCTTACTTGCATTCTAATTCTGGCCACCACCAAGTAGTGGTCAGAAAGTCCACTCCCCCAACCTCTATGAGCTCTTGCATCCATTACACATCTTCGCATCCTTTCATCCACACACACATAATCAATCATTGCCTTCCTTTCATTCGGTTCACCACCCACCCTTCTCATCACTCGCCATTTATACCTGTGGATCATTTTATGCCTGAAGAGGGTATTGCCTATCACCAACCCCCTCCCAGCACAAATGTCCACTAACGCACTGCCATTCTCATCTATTGCAGCAGGCACACCCCACTCACCAACTATTCCATCCACCTTCACATTCCCTACTTTACCATTCACATCACCGATCAAAAACACTCTCATTCCTTCCAAACTTTTCCATGCACACTTCCACATTTGTCCAGAACTCTTCTCTCACTCTGCTAGCACGATTTTGCGTCGGCGCATACACACACACACAATCGCCCACATTTGTATTCCAACTTTCAACTTTACCCACACAATCCTTGACCCAACTGATCCATACTGTCTTATGTTCTTCTTCCATCTTTTACTCACAACTATACATACTCCTTCCTTTGCCCTCTCATTCTCACCTACTCCTTCACATATACCCCATCCATAATCCCATTCTCTCACACTTTCTCCTCTCCATTTTGTTTCAGTCATTCCACATACATCCACTTTTGCACCCTCAAGCACCTGGAAAATCTGTCTCTCTTTCACCTCATCATTCGCTCCTCTTACATTCCACTTAGCCATTACCAAGTCCTTTGTCCGGTCCTGGGTCGTCATCGTTTGGTCAGGCCTTGTCCGAGGCTTCTTGTTTGTTTTTTTAGTTAGTTTTTTTCCGGGGAGGGGCACTAACCCTCCGCCAACCCTTTTAGTCGCCTTTTACGACAAGCAGGGATACTGGGGGAGTATTCTTGAAAACCCCCCCTACCATCAAAGCTATGTGAAGCTATGTGAAGGAGTGTGACTGTACCCTTGTTCACACGAGGCGTATTCAAACTCACGTTGGCAAAGACAATGGTAGTGTATTGGACTGTACACACGTTACTGAGCGTATTTCTCAACCGCTGGTCCAAACGCGCGATCCAACATTTCCCTTCCTACCGCGCGTTTGTTCAGCGGTTCCAGGTTTTCATATGGTTGACTATTTCCTCCAGCGAAACGCGCGCTCTACCGCCGCGTTTCCCTGGCGGTAGACTCCTCGTTTAAAAAGCCTCGTGTGAACAGGGCCTTAGCCCACCATCAAAACTGCCGTGTTAGTACATCCGCTCAAATAATTTTCCTTACTCACGTGAACGCAGGACTCCACCATGAGCAGAGCGATTTGAACAGTTTCGATATTCCATATTTCGTCGTCCATTGTGTCAAAATTACTCACGTCACTTTGGAAAGCATAATTTTTTGAGCGATAGTACAGGTGCAGTATGCTAACATCCACATTCGTGATGATGACTCGCATTTCCCCATCTGTTTGTTCTCCACGGCTACCTTTCCTCCTTGTCTAACCCCTCCAGTTCGAAAAATCTCCCTTAGGCAGTGGGAAATCATCCAACAGTAGTGGGAATAAATGTCGCTTTGATATTAAAGGAATTCTGTTGCAAACTTTCGTTCAAAATCGCCGTTCTAATGTATCAACTCGTATATATGTGATGATAACCTTCCCCCCCCCCCTCCTCTCTTCCATAGCTTTCTCTCCTCCCTTGCTCGTTATTTTCTTTCTCTGGCGTGAGTTACGAGATAATATTTCTCTTGTATCCACGTTCTTGAGAAAAAATGTAACGTTTATTCCAGAAATGCGCTTCCCTGCCCTCTTCCATCCATAACGACACACACACACACACACACACACACACACCTCACTCTTCTTCAGCGGTTACCAACTTCCCCCCCCCTCTCTCTCTCTCTCTCTCTCTCTCTCTCTCTCTCTCGTAGTAAAGGGATTTATGAAGGCTTTCTATAACCCCTTCAGTTCGAATAGACTCACCCAAGATAAATAAACTAGTCCTGAGAGAAAAAGAAAAAATAAAACATGTCATAAAACTGAAGAATTAAAAAACAAAGAAAAACGGGCTACTCCCGACCAAGTGCCAAATACAGGAGTTGCGAGTCCAGATACCTCTGCCCCTTTCCCGTTTCCTCTGCCTTATCTTTCCCCTCGGCTGCACATTGTCCTGTCCCTGTGTCTGTCTTCCACTTTCTCCTCTTCTTGTTGTGCCTTGAATTTCGATCTTTTTATTCATCTTGTCCTCTTTGTTCTGTCTGCTTAACGTTACTTTTGTTTTTTCCTTAGTCCTGTCAGTCTCGTTCTGTATTTTCTCCTCTTAGTGTCGTACATATAATACCTATATATATTCTTATACTGTATCTGTCTATCTGTCTATCTATCTATCTATCTATATCTATCTATATGTATCTATCTATCTATCTATCTATACACAAAATGTGTGTGTGTGTGTGTGTGTGTGTGTGTGTGTGTTTGTGTGTATAAGAATTGAATTCTCTATCAATATGTGTGGAAGTCGGTCGGTTGACCTAGCTAGGTATGTAAGGTATATTTATCCGTATAAACGTGCATCTCTCTCTCTCTCTCTCTCTCTCTCTCTCTCTCTCTCTCATATACATGTGAGTCAACAGAATCGCTATAAGGCTTCTGTTGACTCCAGCATGACCCTTGACCCTGGTTGTATCAGGGGATCAACTCTGGGTAGGTCAGAGGTGGGGAGGCTCGGTCATATTGGGGAAAGGGCTTCCATTCTTTCTCCTCGTCCTAACCTCACTGTGACTTACCCTTTCTCACTCTCTTCTCCCATATACAGCTGTGAACATAAATACCAATCCACTTCATAGCGATAAACAAGGAGACAGTGAGCAATGACTTTCAAATCCTAGTGATGTGAGTTTCAAAGTTCAGCAAACTTACCAGAATATTTTTTGGTAACTGAATAATTGTTCAAAAAAGAAAAAAAGAAAATGATCTTCAGCTATTCAAAAAGAGGATTGATTAGTTTGGTAAGACTGCTCTGTGCCCTGTATTTTGTCCTACTTTCCTCCTAACTCAATGGCCTTGCCTTTTTCGTCCTCTTCCCTATTAGTCATTGAACAGCTGGATTGTTGAGTGAATCGACTTTCTACCTTCTCTCCCCATAAACATGGCTCGGAAATAAGAATTGTTAAAATATTAAGAATGAGCTATTGAAGGATATCCGTTTTTATAATGTCAACCATTTAACTGCGGTGATATTTCTTTTAAGTCTTTTTAATGATAAAACGAAAGATCTCAGGATAAAAGTATTCAAAACGTTGTCCTTTTCAGAAGAAATAAAAAAGATAAAAAACCAAGATCTGTTCTTTTCAAGAATCTAAGACCACCAGTATTAATACAATGTGTCGGGGCGTCTAGAGCTGAACGGCTCTTGATTATGAGTCTCTCTTCATCTTTTTTTTTTTTTTTTTCAAGAAAAAGGAAGATTTTGGTATCTCGAAAGTTGAATAAAATGGTCCGACAAAATAATAATACAAAAAATAGCATCATCATACTAAAGGGATGAAGACTATTATCTGAAGAATATTTTATATTGCCTCAGTTGATTTAAGGATTCTCTTTTTCTTATGGCTTGACGTTGTGTAATATTACTGAGCGAGGTTAATAATTTTTTCTAATTATTTTTTTTTAGCTTTTTAGCAGAGGCTGAGTCATTCGGCATCTCAGCATCCTCCAGTTCCAGTAGTTCAGTTTATCACTGACCGTTGCACAAATCTTATACCTCGTCTACCCTCTACTTCTTCACCTCCTGCTTCTTACTCCTCCCTCTCTCTTTTCTTCATTTTACTGTACTTCCTTGTCTGTTCTTCCTGTCTCTCACCCCCATTCTCTCCTCTGTCATGAGTTTTTCACTTCTTCCTATTTTCTCCTAACTCGCGCTATTTCCTCTTCCCCTCTTATCTCTCATACCTTCATTTCCCATCGTGATCTTTACTGCTTTGATTACCATGGAAAATATTCGTAACCTACATTTGTAGAGCTTGATTATACTGATAAATATTTGCCAGGAATGGACTAAAAATCATAGGAATATTTCTTATAATAAGCAGACAGAGGAAAACAGTTCCAGAGTTGACCATTTGCATATATTATGGCCTTGGAGTATTGGCTGACTCATGCATTAGAATGCTGGGCAGAAAAGGGGTGAGCGTTTGCTGCCAGACAGGTGCTAACTGCCCGTCGTAATGAAGGAGGAATACGAACAGACGGCTCAGAAGAGAAGTGACTATTGAAGTAGCGAGAAAAAAGAGATAAAGATGCAACAGTGCGCTGAAGAGACAAGAGGTTGAAGGGGGTGAGTAAGAGGAGGAGAGTTAATGACATGAAAAGCCTTGGACTTCACCCTGTTGAGAAGAACTGTATGTCCCTCCCCTCTCTCCCAGCCCCGACATACTTGTACTATACACGGCGCATAAATTTTCTGTATAAAGTCAACAGTTGTGCAGGGGTAAAAAGAAACGGAATTGGCAAAGCACACCTAATCTCTGGGAAACAAACTTTTCAAGAGAGGTAATATAATCTTTCTGTGATAAATCCCCAAAGAATGAAATCCCAAGTATATTCAGAGATGAAGCAGGACTGAGCTGAACACTGTTAAGTAATATCGGATACATCTGTGTGAGGTTATCGCAGGCTGAAAGAGAAAGAAACTGAGTTTTGGATGCCTTAAAATCAACAGGGCCACTTTTTCCCCAAACAGTGATATGGACCAGGTCAGAAATTAGATGAGCCATAGCTTCATCCCGTGTTTGTTAAGCTGTGATGAACGATGCGAGAAGAGGATGGAAAGGTGAAGGCTGTAGTTATCAGTGAACAAGTGTATGGGGAAATCTGCATATGTTTTCCTCGCATCTAGCACGCTGATTTTTCATTCTTCTAGCTAAGGGAAAGAACTGAAAAAACACCGGTTTCCTTCACACACACACACACACACACACACACACACACACACACACACACACACACACACGGAACTGAATACCAATACAACCAATAGCTCTCTCTCTCTCTCGGCCCCAATATTTTTATCCCCTGTTTTTACCCTCACTTCTTTTTGCATTTGCATCACTTCCTCCTTTTCCAACCTGCTACTCTTTATGTAAGTCCTTCTTCACTATCTTCCCTCCTCCTTCTTATCCCCTTCATTATTCTTGGATCGCCTTCAACATTTTCACCTTTTCGCCTGAGTTTTCACTCATCTCCAGTGCTTCGCCCGGTAATCTCCTTGCTCTTCCTCCCTTACCTATCAGTTTGTATTTTTTTTCCCTCATTTACAATATTAATGTTCTTCTTCCTTTTATATTTCTGACTCGTTTCCCCCTCTTGAATTGTTACCCTTTCCTTCCTTCTTTCTATGTTTCTGTCTGTCTATCTGTCTCTCTCTCTGTCTCTCTCTTTCTGTATATATATATATATATATATATATATATATATATATATATATATATATATATATATATATATATTCACCGCCTCCTTATGATACAGAACCGCTCTTTTCCATTTCCTTTCTTTTCCCCCCAGACTTTAATAAATTGCTTCTTTGTTGCTTTAGTCGTTCTTTCGTCAGTCTTCTTATTATTCTCTTTGTCGCCTTAGTCGTTTTTTCGTCAGTCTTCTTCTTATTCTCTTTGTTGCCTTAGTCGTTCTTTCGTCAGTCTTCTTATTATTCTCTTTGTTGCCTTAGTCGTTCTTTCGTCAGTCTTCTCATTATTCTCTTTGTTGCCTTAGTCGTTCTTTTGTCAGTCTTTCTTATTTATCTCTTTCTTGCCTTGCCTTCCTCTTGTTTCGTTCGTCTACCTTTCCGATCGCATTTCTTTCTTTCGAGTACTTCTTCCTTTCCTTCTCTCTCTCTCTCTCTCTCTCTCTCTCTCTCTCTCTCTCTCTCTCTCTCTCTCTTTGGCTATAGTCAGACGCCTTATTTCTGGAAGAGATGGGTTTTTATCTTACTTTTTATTTTCTCTTTCACCGCTATTCTCCTGTCTTTGCATTCCTACATCATTTCTATTATTTTATTCAATTGTCTTGTTGCTGTTTTTTTTTCCCACTTTTTTCCCTTATGCTAAATCATGTCATCTGTTCTTCTTTCTCATGAGACTTTTCCCATGAACGCTTAAAATAATGAGGAAGACAAAGCAAACATGAAGAAGAAAAGAAATTGGGTGATTAATGAGAGAGAGAGAGAGAGAGAGAGAGAGAGAGAGAGAGGCAAACAGACAGAGAGTAGGTAAACTTTGCAACCACTGTGCTGCGTCACACCGAACTTACTGCAGGGATAATGAAAGTTAGTGAAATTATCTCTATGTAAATAATTAGTGAGTCCTGGAGAATTTATGGAGAAAGGATTGATAGTTTTTAGAATGAGCTAGGACGGTTATCATTAAAATATCGAAATGATTGGCCATGATGAGGAAAATATTGATATATTCTGTATAAGGGTAAAATAAATAGCAAAATAAAAGGGCAGATTGCAGCCTTGCTGTAGACTACTGTAGAGTTAGAGTTATGACTGATGTTATATAGATGTCTTGTTGTATGGGAAGCAGATTTTCTCAAGTGTGTTTTTATTTGTTTGTTTTATTTTCCGACGGCTGGTGTCGTTGTCGTAAATAATATCATCGGTGTTAAACAAAGCAAACTAGGAAAGTCGTTTGAGAGTCAGTCGAGGTAGCTCTAGAATCTCCTCTCACTGAGAATCTCGGAACTTGGTTTCGACAAATAACACATCATTGATAAACCAGTTAAAGGAAGATTATCAGCTCCAGGTACTGGGATTATGAAAATCGTCGCAATCTCACGTAATTTATTCATATTCATTCTTAACTGGGCAGACCTGACCTGCGGTAATTGAAGGCAAGGTAAAGATAAACTGTTGACACTAAAGATGATCAGAAAGATTGGCCTAACTACGCCAGGATATATATAAAATTGTATTCACTCACAAGCACTAACTGAACAGTCTATCAGCCGAGACAGAGACACCCCTTATTACAGAGAAAGATGCAAAAACCGAGACAAGGAGTTGTACAGTATTTATCTACTGTCTTAAGTTTATTTTACATTGTTGGTTTTCAGCCGAAGTTATTGAACACTCATTGACAAACTCGATTAAATATTTGTGTAAAAAAAATATGACCCTACTTCTTTATGTAAGAAGTGGTTACTCTTTTTTATGAACACAGCCCCTGGTACTGGCGGATAATTATTTAAGCCAGAATTACGCTTTTAAGGATATGTTTCTGATAATAATCTGGTTATAATGAGACACGCTTATCGTCAGGATAAGAAAATGATCCTTTATGAAAACCTGGCCAAGTCCTGTCGGAGCTCTGCAATATTTCGGAATGTTCCGCTTGGAGTCCGGAACGACAAGATCTGGTAAGGCACGAGTGCACAGTTTACGACATTGTTCCCTGACCCTGCCTTTTCCTTCTATGATATTTTGGAGGGTATGATAGTGATAATAACAGGTTGAGACGAACAAGGACAGAGAGAAACAGAGGGAAGGAGCGGAAAGAGCGAAGCGGATGAGAGAAGTAGAAACAGAAGAGGAAATAAGCTCCGCTCATGACGAACATCTTTACAAGCCTCTTCCCTGGCCTGGACTATCACCTCCATAACTGTAGCCGAAACATAACAAGAATAAACAAGGGAGGAACGGTGAATGGGGGAAGCAGGAGAGAGAAGTAGAAGCATGGGAAGAATTAAGGTTCAGTGATGGAAATGTTTAAGTTTATTCCGATAGATGATAGTAAACAAAGATGGATTTTAATGAAAGAAGGAAGTGAAATGAAATGAATTAGGAGAAAAGTTAAAGAAATGAACTGACAGCCAATGACGTGCGTGATTATTTTCAGGATTCTCTGTCCTCGCTCCAATTTTGTTTCCACAATTTTTTGATGGATGACAATGAAAATGTGACATCAAAGAGGGGGAAAGAAAGATGAAAAGCAAGGGAGAATGATGGAGTGCTGGATCAATGGGAAGCATGTTTGCAGAATGTCTTAGTTGTAGTTCACCGCGCACTTCTTTTTATTGCATAAGGATGAATATAAAGTAAAAATAATATCCAAAAAGGATTGTACTAGGAGGAGGGAATGGAGAGAAAAACGCAAGAAACAGTGATGCGGGTACTCATTTTCTGATTTCTGGACCCTCCCCAACTGTATTTTTCATCATGGTAAACAATACATGGTGTAAAAAAATGAAACAAATTGTGGGAGGGAAAAAAGTAAGAAAGAATGAAGAACAACGGAAAAGCTGTCGAGCATGTTTGCATAATATCCTCGATGTAGCTCCCTCTATGCATTATTTGCTTCAGAGATTTTATTGCATCAACGTGTAAAGAACGGGACATAAAAAATAAACAAAAGAAAAACCGAGCAGGATCAGTTCAGAAGGTGAGAAAAGAGGGGGAAAAATTAGAACCAATGATATATATATATATATATATATATATATATATATATATATATATATATATATATATATATATATATATATATATCTATATACCCAGGCTGCTTCCCCCAAGGAAAGGGAGGTAGCCTAGACAGGATGACTCACTCTCCATTTACTCATCCATTCAAACATATTCATTCGCATCTTAGCCCCAAAGGGGAGAACGGACAGATCCTCACCGCACCACACCGCACAAGGGTCAACTGGGCAATGCAATCAGTGACATCCGCAGCAGGGCCCGACAGCAGAACTGGTTTACCCCTGCCACATCATAACAGACCCATCCCCTTACCCGCACCTGACCTGACTAGCTGATCAGACCAAATGCGGGAGAATATCCCCTCAGGGCTGCGTCATCACTTATTCATTCACAATTTCTCTCCATTTATTTCTGTCACGCACAGCCACTCTTCCTTGCTCAACAGACATCCCTCTCGCATCCAGCGCTCTCTTCACACTGTCCATCCATCCTATTCGTGGTCTTCCTCTCAGCCTTACACCTCTCACATCAGATCTAGTTATCTTTTTCACCAATCGCTCATTATCCATTCTCTCCATATGCCCAAACCATTGCAACACCCTCTGCTCAACTCTGCCAGCCATCTCCCGAACAACTCCAGTTCTCCTTCGCACTTCATCATTTCGCACCCGATCCATACGCGTCACTCCACACATACTCCTCAGACATCTCATCTCCATTACATTCAAACTTTTCCTCTCTGCTACACCCATATTCCATGTTTCAGCCCCATATAATGCAGTCGGTACCACAACACCCTCATACAGCCTTCTCTTTACATCCATTCTAAGCGAACGACATTTAAACACTTTTTTCATTCCTCCCAGCACCTTTCCTACTTCATTTATTCTAAACTTCACTTCTGCATCTATTCTTGCATCCACAGCAACATGTGACCCTAGATATTTAAAACAATCTACCTCCTCAAGCAACTCACCATTCAAAACTATATTCATCCCCCTACCATCTATCAACCTCGTACACTTCATCACTTTACTCTTATTCTCATTTACTTTCAATTTCCTCCTTTCACACACCCTTCCAAACTCCTCTACCAACTGTCTCAATCTCTCCTCTGAATCAGTCACCAGTGCAGTATCATCTGCAAACAGCAGCTGCTTCAGATTCCACTCTCCTCCATCAACATTTACCAGACTCAGACCACCTAAAACTCTTGCATTCACCTCCCTTACAACACCATCCATGTAAATATTAAACAACCAAGGCGACATCACACATCCCTGTCGCAGCCCCACTCTCACGGGAAACCAATCACTCACAGCATTTCCCACTCTTACACACGCTCTACTATTTACATAAAAACTTTTCACCCCTTTTAGTAACCTACCATCAAGTCCATACAATCTTAAAACAGTCCACAAATATATATATATATCATCATCATCAGCCGGTTGAGTATCCACTGTAGGACCGGCCTATCCCGACCGAAGTGGGGACGATACAGTCAATGTATCTCTACCAAGTGGCTTAGGCTGTCTAGGAGAGATTCTATGTAGGGTGAGAAGTGCTTGTAAGTGTAGTGTTGTAGTGGCTTTGGATGTGTGTGTAGTCTGTGAACCAAGTGTAATCGCCCCGCGCAAGCCGACTGGGTGCAAACATACTTTATAGTATGCGACATTGGTTCAACCCCAGCACCCCTTGCGTCCCCCAGTGCAGTACGTGGCCGGGTGAACACTCCCAAAGTTTATTACCCTGGCGGGGCGCGAACCCTGGCTCACCCGTGTACGAAAATATATATATATATATATATATATATATATATATATATATATATATATATATATATATATATATATAAATATAAATATAAATATATATATATATATATATATATATATATATATATATATATATATATATATATATATATATATATGCTGCTTCCTCAACCGTTCCTCGGTCTCATTATCCACAGTTTTCAGTGAATCGTGGTAAAAATGACTTGACGCAGAGGACAGAAACGGAGAAAGCGAAAGAAAAGAAAGGTGGGAAGAATGAACCACTATAGTAACAGCGACAAGCCTGTTTGCAATATTAAAACGTGTACCTTCACTGTTTTCGCTCCAGTAATTTCACGGGACGACGGCGAAAAATATATGACATAAAGGAGGGAATTGAAGATAGAGAGAAGGAGAAAAAAAAAAAAAGCAGGAAGAATGAAAGAAAATATCGTCTGTGATCAGCATGTTGATAAATTTACACGCTGATCAAACCTGCTTTACATTGCAACATTTCTTTGGTGCAATATGGCAAAAATAACAGTTCACAGAAAGAAGTGGAGAGACACGACATTTCTATCTGTATTCAGTTAGGACTCTTCTTCCCCTGACACTACCTTCCCGTACGGTACACACTCTCGCATTCTCTTTCCACCTCGTTCTCTGCCCCTTCTTCCCCAACCTACCAACATGGTCATACACAAGACTAGCCGATCTCTAATTCTCAGTTCGCTACGCCTGGTCTGTTTCTCGATCCAGTAGTTTCTGTGGATGAACACTTAATATTTGAAGGATAATAATGGAGGGGGAAGAATTGAAAGAAAATAGTGTGAGCAAAGGGACAAAATAGGATGTAGTAACAAATCTGTAGGAAGAAGGAGGACAAGTAATGCAACAGAGAGAAAGAAGAGTGGAGAGATAGAATTATGGAAGAGAGAATAAGTGTGAAGGGAAAGAAGTTAGGAGATGGAGAGGAATTTTAAAGAAATAAGAAATGACGAGCGTGTTTAAAAATTTTCCTCCATCAATAATTCAGATGATGATAAAGATAAGAATGCAAAAAAGGGAGAGAGAGAGAGAGAGAGAGAGAGAGAGAGAGAGAGCAAATTCAAAAAGCGAGCTGACTGAATCTTGCATTAAATATCCAGGCAAAAGTATAAGGTCTTGAAAAACAAAATAAATCAGAAGCACATCGACTGCAGAACTTATACTGGCAGGACAGAGAGTGAAACAGCAAAATCACAATAAAAACAGAGAATATCAAAGCACAAGCAAAACAGGAAAACAAGAAAAGTGGAATAAAAACAGTCACAGCAAAATATGAAACGGACTGCCAAAATACAACAAAGAAATAAATGCAGAAAGAAGAGACAAAACACACACACACACACACACACACACACACACACACACACACACACACACACACACACACACACACACACACACACACACAACAAAATAAGGCAAAACAAACACCAGTATAATCCACCAGCCTTACGCACTCTGAATGGGATGAGAAGAATATTTAACTTTAGATTTCATCGTTTAATGTGACGACCAATGGCATTGTGTGGGAGACGTGCGTGCTTATGGTGGGGAGATTATCTGGACACAATATGAAAACGTCCTTCACCCCCACACCTCCCACTCTCAATAACCTCCCTCATACTCCTTCTCTTTCTTCCTAATTACGTCACTCCTACCTTCCCCTTGCTTTTCCTTTCCTTCCCCACCCGCCACCTTTTCCCTCCACCACTCCCTCACCCATCACCACTTCTCACAGCCTTGCTCAGCTCTACCCTTCCCAGCACCACCCCTCTAATCCTCTTCTCCCCGACCCACCCCAGCTTAACTTTTTCAATCCAAATTATCCTGCATAAGTTAAATTCCATCGACTTCTGGAATCCGCAGTACCAATAATTCACCATCATTATCTTATATTCCGCCTAAAGATGGTGTGAGGCAGGGTCAAAAGAGCAAAAGAAAAAACACGATAGAGTGAGAATTAACAAATATCACTAACTGAATAATGATAATACTAGCAGTAGAAACTGTAGCAGTAGTGGTGGTTGTATTGTATTAATAGGAGGAGGAGTAGCCGAAATAACAATAATAATAATAATAATAATAATAATAAATTTAATAATAATAATAATAATAATAATAATAATAATAATAATAAATAATAATGATAATAAAAATTAATAATGCCGTACAGAGGGAGGTAATGATGACTCTTTCAGTTTGTAATAAGTCTTCTATACTTTAAAGAAACAATGTCGTGGTAGTCATGTTATCAGTGAATGACAAGTCATCCTAGTGAATAGGATGCCCTCCTTTCCTGCCTTCCTCTTTCCCCTTCCATTCCATCTCCACCTTCTCTCATCAGTCACTCCTCCAGCTTCACTCTTCACTTCCCCTTCCACTCGTCCCCTTTCCCTTTCCCTTCTTTCTCTCCATCTTGCGTTCACCCCCAATCCCCACCCCTCACCCTTCACTTTTCAATCCCTCACCCCTGTATTCCTTCACCTCTCACCCATCACTTCCCACCCTTTACCTTTTCATATGCCCTTCAATCCTTCCTCTCTCTCCTTGCTTCACTCGTCCTCCATTGTTCCCAAGGAGAGTTGGGAGGTCAAGGAAATTATTTCATGGATAGGATTGGAGTGAGAGAGAGAGAGAGAGAGAGAGAGAGAGAGAGAGAGAGCATACAGTATGGAGAAGTGAAAATGGTCGCATTAGATGTTATGTTGCCATTGTATATTCATATGCCTAACATAGCCGTTTTGCTACCGTATATACTATGTATTTCTTACAGGGTCTGAAATGTATTCCACTAAATCTGTCTATTACTTGACCGTATTATAACTATCTATCTATCTATTGCCAGACGCCTCAATCCCGTATGGGGTAGCCACAAACATATCCCCTCCACGTCGCCCTGTCCCCCGCCATTTCACTTCCCTGCTCCCAACTCACACCCCCCTCCCTCATAAACCTCTCCACTCCATCCTTCCATCTCATCCTCGGCCTCCCCCTCCCTCTCCTCCACTCCACCTCACTCACATACACTCTCCTCGTCAGTATCTCACTCTACAACCTCTCCACATGGCGTATTACTGATAGTAAATCTTATGCGATGATAGGAACGGCCGTTTTAGGTTTGTCGGACGCAAGGTGCCTTACTGCTGCTGATTTCAACAACGCCCCATATTATGGCCTTCATGGTCCCACATAGGTCTTGCACTTTAGTGCTTGTTTCTTATCTCATTCATCTGTCCAGGCAAGAGGCATTTTGAAGCCTGATAATATCTCTACAACCAAATGAATAACAATTCCTTCACAAGCACAAAGAGCTCTGAAGCCTTTTGAGATTTTGTCAAACTAACTAGTAGGATTTGTTTCATTTCTTGAAAACTTTAAACGAGTAAGGTTTTACGTCGTCCTTTTACATTTCTCAATATAATCTTAACCGCATTGGGATTATTCTAAAATGATGAGCACAAATATAATTTTCTCCTCCAAACATAAAAATGAAAGAATGGCTTTGTTTCTGTACACTCCTGGAGTGTCATTATATATATATATATATATATATATATATATATATATATATATATATATATATATATATATATATATATATATATATATACTCGTATACTCTTGACCTGACAGCCATCTCTACATCGTCAGTACTAAGTTATAACAATAATTAAACAGTAGAATATTGTGCTAGTCATGACGAAGTGCTATCGAAAGGATGCAACCATAGCACTGTCTTTTCTTCTGACGCTGACTTAAGTGAAATACACTAACAAAAGGACTAATATCTGAGCCAGGTTAAGGTGAAAGAACTGTAATGCTGAAACTCAGCTACGTGAGGTGATTATTGACAGCGCGCGCGCGCGCGCGTGTGCTTTTGTGTGTGTGTGTGTGTGTGTGTGTGTGTGTGTGTGTGTGTGTGTGTGTGTGTGTGTGTGTGTGTGTGTGTGAACTGTAATTTCAAACCCCATCAGTATGATAACGCCTTTCTCTCTCTCTCTCTCTCTCTCTCTCTCTCTCTCTCTCTCTCTCTTCCAGACAATATTATCCAGCCTAGGGAAGATCTCTCGTGCTCAAGAATCTTTTTCCGTTGTGGTAATATTCTGATTTATTCCTTTTAATTCCGGCCAATTTCATTCACCTTAGAAAAGACCTTTACTAGAGGATGAAACAATACCTATTTTTTTGTTACTATTTCAAGATTATTTGATTTAACTTAGAGCTCTCCTATGAACCCCTTCAGTCCGAGGGCACTTTTCATTTAATACTCCAAAAAACTACTTCCAAATTATTTTGTTCATCTTAAGAGAGACCTTTTGTACTGAAGTGGTAAATAAAGGCTCCATCAGACCTCTCCAGTTCGAAAAGTCTCTCCATAGCTGAATAAAACCGTCTGGCAATAACAAGAACAAAATGTAAAATACAGACATCACTGGCCGAAAGGGTTAAGAGTAGCAACGTACGATAACGTCCTTTTTGTACTTGGTAGTTGGTACCTCCTGACCTTTTTTTTTTTTTTACCATAATGTACTGAATCATAAAATATCTTCATACTAATTATTTTTATTTTTTCAATTTATTCTCGTTATCTCTGAACGATTTAATTCAGCTTAAGGAAGGACATTCTGAGCAGATATTCGGATATAACCTTCATTAACCAGAACGCCACAAGAGGTGACACTGTTGCAAGTCTGGATAGTCACGTGCCTCGTTAGAGCGGTTAGCTATTTCATATAGTTTAGGACAGGTTAGGCTAAGTTATAGGCTACCTAGGTTGACCAGGTTAAGTTAGGGTAGTTAGATTATTAGTTCCGTTAGGTTAGTTAGGTTGGTTTAGATAGGCCAGTTTAGTAAGGTTATGTTTGTTGGGTTAGATCAGTTTAGTAAGGTTATGTTTGTTGGGTTAGATCAGTTTAGTAAGGTTATGTTTGTTGGGTTAGATCAGTTTAGTAAGGTTATGTTTGTTGGGTTAGATCAGTTTAGTAAGGTTATGTTTGTTGGGTTAGATCAGTTTGGTTAGTTGGATGGGCTTTGTTAGTTAGGTTAGATCAGTTATGATAATTTAGCTAGACTAGGTTAGGTAGGTTAGCCTAGTAAGAGATTTGGGTAAAGTACACTGTCCAGAACTACAAATTTACCCAGATGGCTTCCCCTAAGCTTAATCAAATAGTCTGTCCGCTTGTCAGAAAAAAGTCACCGTATTCAAGGGTCAACTTCCCTGACATGACGTATTGGTTTAGTTTACTCTTGCCGCCTCCAGATGACTAATTTAAACTCAGAAATGGTCTAGCATAAGAAAGTGGTTAAGGAAGCAATATCGTCTGATTTTTTTTATTGTATGAACAAGAAGCCAAAGACAAGTTGTTCCCTCTAAGAAACACACACACACACACACACACACACACACACACACACACAGAAAAGAGAGCCAAATTCAAGATGTTCATTACAAGATGCCCGGATACATTCGATTAAAAGCCTGGAGGTCATAGGCAGAAGGAAATACAGACTCAGGAAGGCAATTGAAGAGTTGACCTCCAGTTCGAAAAATCTCTCCCGAACTACTGGTATATAAAAAGGTCTGGAAATGACAAGGATCAAAGTTGTACTCGTAGTGAAGTGGTTAATACGGCCACTAAGCCCCCACTTCCACTTTACATCGAACCTCAAAAAGTGGTAAGTGACAATAGCGCTTTTGTTCCTACCTAAAGAATACCCATAGTCACTTTCTCTCTCTCTCTCTCTCTCTCTCTCTCTCTCTCTCTTTCTCCTCCCAGGTTCATCGATTATCATGTAGCTGACCGGGACCTAGTATTCGAGTCCTAAGAGTGATCCAGTTCCATCATGTAAACACAGACTGACTATATTGAAAGTATGTGTGCGACCCTCAAACTACAAATTCTTTCTGTGCCCATACAGCGGCAATGGATCCGAGCTGACGCCAGACTAATCCACAGCAGTTGCTTCCTTAGTGAAGAAAGTTGGGTCTTTTTTTAAAGCGGTTTTGGTGATTCCATAACACATTTTTCTTAGCAGTTTTTTTTACATATTATGCCTCGATATCCTCCCCTCTAATATTCATACAAATTACAACATATCGATGTTAAAACGATGTAACACAAGAGAAACTAGAAAGCACTCGGAGAGCGCATACCTCTGCAAATAGGCTACCATTGCCATCAAAAAGGATCCGGATCCGGATCCGTGGAAATATTGTGTGGAATACATAGAATCCGGATCCACCCCCCAAATTAATCAATTGTTCCTTGACCCGTGGCTCACTCTTCCACAAAATTTTATTGAAATTCATTGAGAACTTTTGGAAATACTTTGTGGGATACATAGTATCAGAAGTCGGATCAGGATCCGCCCCCAAATTTAATCAATTCTCTCTTGGACCATTGCCCACTCTTCCACAAAATTTCATTGAAATTCATTGAGAACCTTTAGAGATATCGTGTGGACAAACAAACAGTCAAACATAGGTGATTTTTTTTAATGCATGAAAGAAGGAACCAAAGGCCAGGAGCCTGCAAACCATTCCTTCCAAGAAAAAACAAAAACAATACAAAAGAGAGCCAAATTCAAGATCCGCTCATTTTGAGATGCCTGGACACACTGCGTTTGAAAGACTGGAGGTCAAAGGAAGTAGGAAATATGGACAGAGGGAGACAGTTCCAGAGTAGACCTGTTGCATAAATGAAGAACTGGGAGTAACGGTTAACTCTTGCATTAGAGAGCTGGACAGAAAAGGGATGAGAATTGGTTGCTAGACGGGTGCTACGCACCCGTCGTAGAGGTGGAGGGATGCAAGTAGACAGTTCAGAGGAGCAGTGACCATTGAAGTAGCGATAGAAAAGAGATAAAGATGCAACAGTGCGATGAAGAGACAGAGGTTGAAGGGAGTCAGTAAGAGGAGGAGAGTTGATGAGACGAAAAGCCTTTGACTCCACCCTATTGAGAAGAGCTGCCTGTGGGAAGGCTCCCCACACATGAGAGTTGTACTCTAAACAAGGGCGAATAAATCCAGTGTATAAAGTCAACAACTGTGCAGGGGTAAACAAGGTACGGAGTCGGCTTTGCACACCTTGTCTCTTGGAAGCAGATTTTACAAGAGATGCAATACGATTCTTCCAAGATAAGTCCCGAGTGAATGAAACCCCAAGCATGTTCAAGGATAATGCAGGATTGAGCAGGATATTATTAAACCTTAGAGGGTACTCCTGTGGAAGATTGTGTCGGGTTGATAGGGGTAAAAACTGAGTCTTTGCTGCATTAAGAACAACAAGATTATTTTTACCCCAGCCAGAGATTCGAGCCAAGTCAGATATTAGGTGTGCCATAGCCTCATCCCTTGTTTGATGAAGTAACTGCTGAGATGGACGTTGCAGAAACTGAATAGAAAGGTGAAGGGTGGAATCATCAGCATACGAGTGGATAAGGTTAGATGTACAGCTTAGAAGGCCATTGATGAATAAATGGAAGAGAGTTGGTGATAGGACAGAGCCCTGAGGAACACCACTGTTGATAGATCTAGAAGAACGATGGCCGTCTACAACAGCAGCTATACAACGACCAGAAAGAAAGCTATTGATGAAGGCAGAGATAGAAGGATAGAAACCGTAAGAGGGCAGTTTGGAAATTAAAGATTTATGCCAGACACGATCGAAAGCCATTGAGATGTCAAGTGCAATGGCAAAGCTTTCGCCAAAGTCCCGAAAGGAGGATGACCAGGAATCTGAAAAGTAGGTGAGAAGATCGACAGTGGAGCGTCCTTGACGGAACCCATACTGACGATCAGAAAGAAGGTTGTGATAGGAAAGATGCCTTAAAAAATTTCTATTAAGAATTGACTTGAAAACTTTTGAGATACAGGATGTTAAAGCAATTGGACGATAGTTCAAGAGTTGGGAATGGTCACCCTTCTATGGGACTGGCTGAATGAGAGCAAACTTCCAGCAAGAAGGAAAGGTACAATTTGACAGACAAAGGCGATAGAGTTTACCTAAGCAGAGTGTAAGCACAGAAGCACAGCTCTTGAGGACTACAGGAGGGACTCCATCAGGCCCATATGCCTTATTAGTATTGAGGCCAGTGATGGCAGAAAATACATCAGCTGAAGAAATTTTAATGTCAGCCATGAGGAAGTCTGAGGGTGGAAGTGATGGAGAACAGCACCAGAATGGTCTAAAGTGGAATTGGAGGAGAAAGTCTGAGCAAGGAGATCTGCTTTATCAGTAGATGAAATAGCTACAGAGCCATCAGAACAGAAAAGAGGAGGGAAGGATACATAACCTCCTCCAGCTTCGCAGAGGTAATCAGTAATACCGGTGTGTAGAATCTATCGCTAAGGAAGAAATGTTATGAAGCCTCCTATGCCATTTCAAATACGGCCATCAGCATCTTGCCTGAAGTGATTATTGTGTCTTTTCCGATGGGGGAAAAAAAGATCACCCCCTCGCAGCTGCTGGAATGGAATGGCCTGTTCGTTTGTCGTATTCTGAGTGGTTTTGACGAGTTCGTAACACCTCTTCCGTAGCGACTGAATCTGCTCATGACCCTCCGTATCCTTTGTGTAATACTGAAGCATACTGTATCGATGCGAAAGTGAACAGAATGGCATACAAAAGAACGCCATGAAGTAAAATGCAAAAGAGATCACTGAGTTTTCTATGCCATTCAGAAGACAGGCCCGAGGAAGACATACTGTGACTCAGGCTCTCAGACGGGGATGTCCCTGCTCAGTGTGGGAGGCGAGGGGGTGTTCTGGGAGTGGGGTCGTTATCGTTGTCCACGCCTTTATTGGAAAGAAATTGCTTGTTGATGGCTTTAGACTGGACTTTTTCTTCTTGTAAACTTGTAAAATATTGACTTGGGTTACGGTGCAGGGAGACTTCTGACTCTTAAGGTCAACTCAAAGACAATTACTGTTAAACAAATAAACTTTACTTTGCTTAGAAAATCTCTACACAGCTCATCATAGAATTAGATTCTTTTATATATTTAACAGGTGCGCAGTGGGACACATCCAACCTAATTAGAATCTCTTACACACCTACTCTAACAAGATAGTAAGACACTTAAATTAAAAGAGTACTAAATATGAACAATTATACTACTAGACTACTATGCTCATGTTCAGTGCTACTATGTGCAAGTTAAATACAAATTCTTAATTTACGAATCGATGTCTTGGAGTACTTATTACACTATGTCACTAAACTAAGAGAGGCACTTAGAGGAGGCTGTAGTCGAGAAAGAAGTGCTATACCACGTCTAGCCACTCTTGATTATATCTCAGTAGCCACTCTATTTGTCTCCATTGAACCTATGTATCATCATCATCATCATCTTCATCATCATCCGGGCCTCCCTTCCCACCCTGGGACAGGGTGAGGAGTAGCAATGTCCAGACAGCCCAAATTTGCCCAATCCAATGGGCCACGCTTCCATTCACTCATCATTCAAGCCCCCGGAATCCTGGCTCTGTCGGATACGCTAAAAACATTCATCACGTTCTGTAGCTTCACATAAACGTATCCGATAGAGTCAGTCCAGACGCTGCCATGTTAAAGAGAGGTGCCAAATCCCTGATCAGGCACTGCTCACAAAATTCATCCAGTTAGTTCGATCTCTTGTCAGTTCCCTAGCCTCACCGACATCCAAACCTCTCTTCCTCACACACTCATCCACCATATCTCTTCACCTTCTCCTTGGCCAACCTACGCCTCCTCCCTCCTTCGAATTCGCTGAGATATACTTTTTTCACCACCCTGTTGTTATCCATTCTCTCCACATGACCATACCACCTCAGTACACTCTCTTCGATTCTGGTGTCCACAGACTTCCTCACTCCACATCTTTCGCGAATCACATTATTTCGTATCCTCTCCAACCTCTGTACTCTACATACATTTCTCAGCAGTCCCATCTCCACTGCTCTTACTCTTGACTTTTCATTTTCATGCCACACCATAGTCTCACATCCATTTGTTGAAGTTGGCACTAACACTTCTTCATGTAAACCTCGTGAAGCTGCAACACCTATGTAACACCAGAATATAATCTCTTTCCAATAACTTCTACGTAAGGATGGTCACACGAGGTTATTCAGTTGGGGTTGGCTACTGTATTCTGTGGGGTGGTTCTCATCATATGGGTTTGGCTCCGCCTCCTTTCTCTCCCCGCAATTCGATGCGGGTTGACCCTTATCGCCGACACTGTGCTCCAAACTGAGTCGCAGCTGAATTAATATTTGATGATAACTTGAGCCAGGATTGGCAAAGATAGGATGATACCACATTGTCAGTTCACACGGCCCAAACCCCAGATTAGTGGTCGGACAGCGGGCTGGTAACACTGGATGACCAGGTAAAGTTTACCTCTGAAATATAAATTTGTTTTGGTCAGGCTAAAGATTTTGCTTGTATCCGACTGTTGTTCTCTCTCTGTTACCTTTCTTTATTCTTTGTTCCTACTCATTACCCTCAGTCTAAACATTTTGTCTGCTCTATGTTGTTTTTCTCCATCTCTCCTTTCCTCTTGCCACCATCCCTCCCAGAAGCATGGTCCACTTCACTCCGAGGGAGAACTGTTCGTTTTGGTCTCCGTACTTTCAGACATATTGTATGGTTTAGGAAAGACTCTTGCAATGAAAGGGTTAATAAAATCTGTATCTACTCCCTCCAGTTCGAAACATCTAGCCATCATAATATGAATAAAATTGTCAGCAGATAACAAGAACAAAATATCATGTAATAGGAGTATACACAACATATGTGTGAAGTGTCCCAGTAAACAAAGTTGTATTTTTTGCCTTCTCTGCTACATTTTTCTTTTATCTGGAAAATGGCTAGTACCGCTGGAAGGCAGTTATCATGTCAGTTCCAGGAAGGTACGACATGTAGTGACTGACCTAATAGCTGAAGGAAAAAAGTTTTGGTGCTGTATTCTTGCTTAGCGAAAATGTTTTTGCATTTATCGGCTGTATTTGGCTCTTTTTTTTTTCTTTTTTTTTTCAGTGGAAAAACTGGTAAGTCTGGAAGGCAGTTTTCACGAATATTTCAAAATGGTATCGTACGCCAGAACTGGTTCAGTAGCTGAGAGGAAAGCAAAATTTTGGTGTCCTCGAGAGAGAAATTTGACAAACCGTATGGGGCAAGAATTAAGAAATATGAATCTCAAGTAAAAGACTGATGGTGTATATGGGAAACTGAGGAAGTGGATGACAAATATAATGAAATAAAAATAAAACGAGAGAGAGAGGCAGAGGGTAAGGCAGAAGATAGGAAAAAAGGAGTAGGTAAGAAAATGATAAATTATGAAAGAAAAGCATTCCGGAGCCGACTCCTAATCGCCCGCCAGAATATGCTTTTAGCCAAGTTCTAGATTTAGGCCATATCTTGATACTCTGAAGGTTTCATGTTGATAGCTCAAGCCGTTCATGAGATACAATGGTGCTAAAAGAGGGTGATGAAAATTAGTTAACCTTTGGCAGCCATTTTGGTGACCTCGACCTTGACCCCGAGTGCCCATTTTCGAACACGTCAAAGATTTTGAGCACATCTTGATACCCTGAGGGTTTGATGTAGATGGCTCAAGACGTTCATGAGATATAATGGTGCTAAAGGCGGGTGATAAAAGCTAGTTGACCTTTGGCAGCCATTTTGGTAGCCTTGATCTTGACCCTGAGTCCCCATTCCCTAACTCGTCCAAGATTTTGGCCACATTTTGATACCCTGCATGTTTCATGTTGATAGCTCAAGCTGTTCATGAAATATAATGGTGCTAAAGGCGGGCGATAAAATCTAGTTGACCTTTGGTGACCTTGACCTTGACCCCGAGTGCCCATTATCGAACTCAGCTAAGATTTGGCCATATCCTGAAGGTTTCATGTTGATGGCTCAAGATGTTCATGAGACGTAAAGGGAACACACACACACACACACACACACACACACAGAGGCAGGCAAAAACATTATCTCTCCGCCATATAAAGGCGGGCGATAATAACAAGTGAGGGACTGCAGGATGCTGAGTTAGACTCTCACTCTCAGAGAGTGGCAGTGAAAAGTGAGCAGGGATGGTGAAGAATGACTCTGAAAGGGAAATGAAAATGTGTGTGTGTGAAAGAGAGAGAGAGAGAGAGAGAGAGAGAGAGAGAGAGAGAGAGAGAGGGAGGGAGAGAGTGCGTGCAGAGCGGATGACTCATGTGTCCCAGATTAATGGGGTCAGTATAAAAAAAAAAAAAAAAAAAAAAAAGCATGTACAATGAATAAGAATCGAGGCAGCAGTGGAATGAGGATGTAAGTACAGTATACTTTAGTGGATGATCGATGGTGGAATGAGTCAGAGGCGAGACACTGAGCCTGCATGCCTGTAATCTTGTCATAACAAAGGCGTTTTATGGTAACAGCGTCTACCCTGCTCTGAAACCCGACACGACATCAACACAACGTGCCTGGATGAAGAGTAACGAGTGTTGGTGGTGAATTGAGGGGAAGGAGAGAGAGAGAGAGAGAGAGAGAGAGAAGGGGGGGGGAGTTATTTTAGAACAGCAGTGGAATGAAATGGGAGGGGGAGTGGGATGGCGGAGAATTAGAAGGGAGTGACAGGCATTTCCTTGTGTTTGTACTGACACTAAAAAAAAAAAAAAACTTGAAGGAAATGAAGGCAAGAAGTCATGATACTAAAAACTTGACAGGAGAGTTGGAGCTGATTTATGAAGTGAGACACTGAAGTCTCGATCTGGATGGAGACCAAAGAGGGATGAGAAGCAACAAGTGAGAGAGAGAGAGAGAGAGAGAGAGAGAGAGAGTAGGGGGAGGGAGAAGGTTCTAGAAGAAAAGGCAAGTCGAGAAAGATATGAGTAACTCTACCAGTGAGAGGAGACGTAAAATGATGACGGCGGAATGGATGGAAAATTAAATTTTATATTGAGCTTATTAACTCTTTCAGTATTAATTTGTATATAATTGCTCCACCCGGCAATTTTATATACCTCAATTGTGACTTCCTAAGTTGAAAGGGTTGATGTAAGCTATGTTTACCCCTACAGTTTAAATATTCTTTCTTGAGGTAAAAACTCGTAATAATGTGAGGAGATAAGCTGAGTAACATGAAAAATGTGTCATTTTATTCGTGTAACTCCTTCCTTCATCACAACCGGCAGGAAATTTCTATCACCTTTTGATCCTAAGAGGACATACCGTAGATATTTGTATATAAAATATAATTTCAACTGACACCTTAACAAAGATAAAGAATTCAATTTTCAGAGCTCTCTTTCAACGCCGCATGACTCCCAAATCACTAATCCTCCCATATGATATTTTAATAATCCCTATCTGAGCATGCTAATCGCCTTAAACAGGGTGATTGATTTTTCTGTAATGAATTTTAACCATTTTTATTTTTGTTTTGGTTACTGCCAAACGATTCTCCTTTCAACGAAGAGGACCCTTTTCAGTCTGAAAGGGTTAGACAGCCTTTATCAAGTTCTTTCCACACAAGATATCAATAATGTCATTGTACCTAATGGTAGGGTGACCATAGAGATAATTACGTCATCAGACTGATGGGGAAAATAAGTTACGCGTTTAATTGTATCTGTAAGAGCGAATATATGAAAATCTTAATTTATTTATGTAGCATGCTGAATACATACTCGTATATCTTTTATCCCCTAAGCAAGAATACGACAGCTCTAACACATCCTTTCAGCTTCAAGACTAAATTAAATCAAAGGTAATGTTGCAGCCCATGGTTTCAGGGTTAAGTTTTCAGGGTATTTGTTATATGCTAAATATTATATGCATTGTCAACCCCATATTGCCCCCTCCGGAGCGTAGGTGCTGATATAGTCCAGAGCATAAAAAGACAGGAGACAGATCCACACCCCTGTAACGCTATACATGATGAGAAAGTCTCGGGTCACCTCTGTGAAATGAACCGTAGCACGGAAAGTCAAAGTTCATTTTAACTCAAGAACTGTCAACGTCCCATTACTTCGAAACCCATGTGGTGCACAATAGACTCGATTATTTTCTTTTCAGCCTGACTTAAAGGTCTAAAAATGAAGAACCCTTGGGAGGTGGGTCTTGAGAAACCGCCCTCTGTCTGTAGACCCATCAACCACAAACAAGCAGCTGTCCCTGCAGGACCGTCCCATGCAGTGAACCAATGCTCCCTAGTGGCAGACTGCTCCTCGTCACAGCGAGACATGTAGATGAGTGAAGTTTTGGTTCCTGGATGGACGCCGTATTTGCATTTCTCCAAGCATTCAGCAAGAGTACCGTAGTAGTATGCTCCACATCACCACGTTATAGAGTTACATGGTTACCACCAAGCGTTGTAATGGTTTCCTGGGTTACAGGAAACCATTAGGCCTGTCACTCAGTGTAGAGCCACCTAAAGTGGAAAAATGAGTAATAAAACTGAATGAAAGGGTGGTACAAACTAGGACTAGAGGACTGGAGCCAGAAAAAGAAGATAAAAACGAAGGAAGAAGTAGGCAGCACTACATTAAGTGAGTGGATGAGCGCCACCACATACCACCACCCATGGGGATAACTTCGTGAATTAAATTACACAACCACTCATTAATTGCTATGTTAGAATGCGCCGCCGACAAGTCAGGAAAGCACCCCTGCTGGTACAGTCACGCTGGTTCTGAGCGTTTTGTTAAGATGAGCGTGTGTGTGTGTGTGTGTGTGTGTGTGTGTGTGTGTGTTTTGCTAAATACTATGTAGGAATGGCGCCAACGCGCCTATTAGCATTAACAAGTGAAATCTTTCGTAATTCCCAAACACAGGTATTATTATTTTTTAAGCATCTAGCCTTAATCTTTATCCTTCTGTATACGTAATACGGTACTTCTCCTGAAGTAGCAAAAGCATAATGCTAGAACACTAAAACACAATCAACAAAAATTCTGATTATTCCATATTCTTTCTTCCTCCTCCTAATTTCTTAGTCCTCTGTATCAGAAAGTGACAAAATCGATCATTTGTATTGTTTCACAGAAGAGTTTCTTCCTCCACTGGGTCGGAGGCACAGATGATATTGCCTGGAAAATCTATCTATCTATCTATCTATTGCCAGACGCCTCAATCCCGTTTGGGGTGGCCACAAACAAATCGCCTCCACATCGTCCTGTCCCCTGCCATTTCACTGCCCTGCTCCCAACTCACACACCCCTCTCTCATATACCTCTCCACCCCATCCCTCCATCTCATCCTCGGCCTCCCCCTCGCTCTTCCCCCCTCCACCTCACCAACATACACTCTCTTCGTCAGTCTTTCACCCTCCATCCTCTCCACATGGCCAAACCACCTCAGTGTGTTCCTCATAACATTTCCTGTCACATCCACATCCACACCACAACGCTCCTTTATATCCTCATTCGTCAGCCTGTCTCTCCATGTGACTCCACAGGCTCCTCTTAAATAACTAATTTCCACTGCTCTCACTCTTGACTTGTGTCCTTCCAACAATGTCCAAGCTTCACTTCCGTACGTTAGAGTTGGTATCACAATACTGTCATGCAGTAACTTTTTTACTTCCATGCTCACTTCCCTGTTTCTTATCACTGCTTTCAAAGAACCAGCAACCTTTCTTTCCTGCTGTACCCTTTCAAGCACTTCACCCTCCAAACCTCCATCCTTACTCATCACACTACCCAAGTACTTAAACGTACTCACATTTTCCATTTCCTCACCACCCAACCTCGCTGTACATTCACTGACTTCACCTCTCTCAAAGACCATCACTTTACTCTTCCCTACATTCACCTTTAGATTCCGTTTCTTGCACACTCTCCCAAACTCATCCACCAAGCCTTGCAGCTCCCCTTCGTCTTCACTCAACAACACAGTATCATCTGCAAACAACAGTACAGGGAGTTTCCAAACACTACCCTCTCTCACCAGGGCCACTCCAACATCCACTACCCTACCTTGTACCTCTTTTATTACCCCATCCATGAACAGATTGAACAACCATGGAGACATGACACATCCCTGTTTCAACCCAACCTCTGAAGAGAAAAATTCACTTAGTTCACCATCCACACGTACTGCAGCCTTAGCACCATCGTACATACTCTTCACGGCATTCAACAACTTTCCATCTACTCCATATATTCTTAATACTTTCCACAATCCTTGTCTATCCACCCTGTCATATGCTTTCTCCAAATCCATGAAAGCCGCATACAACTTCTTTCCCTTCTCTAGAAACTTTTCAGCTAAAGATCTAAGAATGAATATCTGGCCTGGAAAATGCCAAGGGTAATAGGTGGGAAACAGTCAACTTTTACAGTTTTGAGTCAATCTAAACAGAGCATGGTAGAAGGGTAAAAAGTGAAGAAAGGGTGAACTATTTCAGTCTTGAGAACAATCAAAATTTAAGGTCCCAGGGCAAAGTCAAGCTTTCGGCTCTTTAACTACAAATAAGAAGTCATTCAATTTGGATGTGACTTGGTGGAATGGTGGAACGATTTAGAGTCAGACAAAGAGTATGCTGATTAATTCTGAGAACATTAGAGCAAGGGTCAGGGGCACAGTTCAAGGCCAACTTAAACAATTTTAATCCAACTTGAACCAAACGTAGCGGAGAGGTTCATGGACGGATAAGGATGAATCAGTGGAAGGTTAAGATCATAGAGCTAGGTAAAAACCTCGGTCATATATAGATCACAAGGTGTGGGTGTTGCGCTGTCTCATTGCTCCTCGTTATTTGCTCTATAATATTTTATTCACCTCTAGAGAGACGTTTTGAACTGGAGTGGG
>NC_136966.1:17827764-17909241 GCF_032717465.1 Coenobita brevimanus
ACTGAAAGGGACTGAAAGGGAAAAGTTAGGATTGGATGACGGTTGAAGGGATGTGCAGAAGGGCAGGGAACGAGAATGAGGGCGCGAAAGGTAAAGGGTATGGCCAGAGAGAAGATGGAGGTGGGGAGAGACAGAAGGATGTGAAGAAGGCTGAAGAGAATGAATTTGTGCATGAAGACTAGGAGGTGGGAGACTGATGAGTTAATGATTATAATTTTAGTCCTGTTTCGAAGTGAGTCTATTCAACATTTTGCACCAGTCCAAGAACATACAGAGTGCCGACTGATAAGATATGAGATGGAGGAGAGAGGTAGGAGATTGTGTTGAGGACTGAAGGGGTGCAGAAAGGTGAAGGGGATATACGGGGCAGCGAAAGAGAAGACAGTGACTGGGGAAGAGTCGTAAAGGTGTGCTAAACGCGAAATGTGAGGGACTGTGTAGAAGGATGAGGGGGTGAAAGTGGAATGGGTGTGTAGTGGAGTGAGAAAGTGATGTCAAGGAGGGTGCACAGAGGGGAGAGAGAGAGAGAGAGAGAGAGAGAGAGAGAGAGACAGCAGAGGAGTAGGGGTGGGATACTAGTGGAAGGGGTTGGTAGCATTGTTGAGTGGTAAGATTAAAGGCATGAGGAGGTGAGGCAAAAAAAAATATATATATATGTAGAGAGGTTAGTGGGTAAATAAGGGAGATGAGGGGTGGAAGGGTATGTGGTTCAATGGATGAGGGTGATAATGCAAAAGGCAGGAATGTCTGGGATCATTACTCTTACCGACACAACCAAACATACAACCAGAAGGCTGGGAGGATGGAATGAAGGGATGTGTGTGTGCGTTGTGTGTGAGAGAGAGAGAGAGAGAGAGAGAGAGAGAGAGAGAGAGAGAATTACATGGCAAAGTAAAGGAATTATAAGAATAGTATAACCTGCTTTTCCACATCCCCCCAGAAATAAAGATTAATATTTTTTTTCTTGACCTTACCAAACACGTTTCCGGCCTTCCAATATACAGCCGTCAACAGAAGTTCGCTGACAGTCCTCTCCCAGCACTGTGTCTTTTTTTCGACATTTCTCACTCCTCAGACAACAAGGAATCCCTTTCCTTTTCATACTCCTTTGCTGTGTGCTTCGTATTACTGTCACATAAAAAAATATTTCACGTAACACCTATTGCCCAGCGGGTAGAGAAATGTCGAACAACTTTTTCTCTTGGCTGTGCACGTGATGTCACCGTAAAGGAAATCATTTGGCAGTATCTATCTATCTTTCTATCTGTACCAGTCACTCAATCACCTAACTGTCTATCAATTTGTATCTGTCGATCTGTCTATCTACCGGTCTGTATTTCTTTCTGTGTTTCTATCTCCTTGTCTGTCTGCCTGTCTGTTTCTGTAAACTAATCTATCATATATGTATTTATCTATTTGTCTGTCCGTCTCCTTTCCTCTTTGTTCTTCTCTCTGTTTTTTCTGATGCGTTTTTTTTTTTTATGTCCCTGTCTAACTTTTTCATTCACCCCTACTACTGTCACTCTGCCTCTCAACCTTCTCTCTCTCCTTATCTCTTCCACGGCCTTGGGGACCTGCCTCCCTATTATACTGATACTTGGATGAGTCTGTCACGGGGTTTTTAAAAATATCACGGTGTTTTTGAAAAAAATGCTTAAATATTATTTAATTGATATTAATATTCAATAATATTGAAGAGCAGAGACAATGATTGTCTTGCTACATCAAGCAACGATTACTTTACGCTGGCTTGTGCACGATTCTCTGAGAACGAGAATTTATAAACTTTCTCAACAGTACACAGCAGAGACTAATTACTCACAATTGCTGAATTAGTACTGTTAGCCTCTGGAGAAAGTTACTTCACCCCTGACAATAAATAACTAATACTAACATCAGGTTCTTGCCGATGCTTAACTCCTGGCACATCGGATTTTAAGTTAATACAACAAGACTGGTCTAAGTACCAGTTATGAATAGTAAAACGTCTATGGGAGCTAGGAGCTATGTGGGAAATAAGCTTAATTTGGAGAAATGAAACAAGATTTTACTTTACATTAAGCTCAAGGAAAAGAAGTTAAATTTATTGATTACGAAAAAATAAATTTAACGTTACATTTCAAATCAAATCAATGAGACTCACTCTCACTCACACAAAAGCTAAATACTTACGCCTAGAAAAAAAAAACACCTTAATTAAACTCTTAAGACTAGGAAAACAAAAGGAAATACTGAACGATGAATGCTTTGTATCACCAAGGGGTGGGAGTTTGGAGAAACTGTACTCTGTGGAGCTTGGGTGCTAGCTGACCTCTCACACTTCTGGAGCACAGGACCTCTCTCCGTCAAAGCCACAACTAGACTGAATTCAAATGATGTATAGGCAGGACGCACAAGCCACCGGAAGAAGGCGTGGCTAACGGTTGAGGCAAGCAGGGGCGAACAATAAAGAAACAATTGTATCGCTCAGTAGAGCACTTAGTGACGTGCATTAAATCGGTCACTTTTGAAAACAGTGACGAATGTTTTGAAAAGTATACCCCGAGAGAAACGATTAACTGAGCGATACACAGTGAGTTTTCCACTAATAGTTCGTGGCTTCTCACAAAAGGGTAATGTCGCGAATTTGATTCGTGACAGAGTCTCTCTCTCTCTCTCTCTCTCTGCTCATTTGTTCGATTTCTTCCAAACACCCTACACCTTTTTCTGTTCATTCTTTCTTCCTTCTGTAGTTCCTTCCCCATTTATTTCTTCCATTCTCGTCCTCTTTCTTCTCGCTTCTCCCCATCATTTACCTCCCCCCCTCTTTACCTTCCTCCCCCCTCCCCCCTGGCCTTCTTCTATTTTTCTTCCCTCTCTCCACTGTACTATTCTTGTCCTTCCTACCAGCCTTTTCCCCTCAGCTTTCTTCTTTTCTTCCAATACCTCTTTCCCATCATTCCTCTCTTTTCCTCTCTCCATACTTATTCTCTGTTCGTTCTCCCCTTCTACCATTTTTCCCTTTTCAATTTTCTCCCTTCCCACATTTTCACAATGGTTTCCCCTCCTTGACTCACTCCTGTTCGAACACCTAAAGTATTTAACCCCACCTAACATTAACACATTTTATTTAACTGAAGGCGAATATAGGACAGTGGGAGTGGTAATACTGTCACTGCCAACCCACTCTAGTTCGGGATAACTTGTGTATTTTTATTCCAGCAAATAGCGCACGATGGTATAAAGTTGTTACTGTCTTATATGAGCCAGAACATGGGCATTCTATCCATCTCTTCATTCTTTCCACTTAACTCCGCTTTTCCTCTTCCTTTCCTTCTTCCATTTTTCTTTTCGTACTCGTTCCTCCTATACATTCCTCATGTTGGCATATTTCCCCTTTTTCATTTTATGCTCCATTTCTTCCTTCACTTCTGCCCTTCCTATATCTTTCATTTCTTTCCTTCTGACTTTTCGTTCCCTTCCAGTCTTTTATTTTCCATCCTTCTTCATTCACTTCTCCACCCTCTCTCTCCATTCTTTCTTATCACTTTAACTTCTCTCGCGTTTCTCTCTCTCTCTCTCTCTCTCTCTCTCTCTCTCTCTCCAAATCCTTGAATTTGCTTACTTTTATCTCCATCACCTTCTTCCACTTTCCTTCTCCCTCTTTTCTTTTTATTATCTTCCTTCCTTTCCTTCTTTTCTTCCTCCCTCCATTATTTCCGTGCCTTTTCTTCCACCCTCCATAATTCCATTGCCTTTCCTTCTTCCCTCCATAATATCAGTACATTTTTTCCCCCCCTATAATTCCAGTGCCTTTTCTTCTTCCCTCTTTCCTCCACGCATTACTTATTACTGTTTACCCTCTTCCCCTCTTTGTTTCTCGTTCCTCTATCCCTTTATTTCTCAGAATCTTTTCATGCCTCGCTCTATTTCTTTCCCTTTTTTTTTTTTTTTTTTTACTTGGCTTCCCACACCATGCACTTTATGACCCAGCTTATAACGTTTTATATTTCTTTAAAAAATTTTCTTCCTTTATCCATACATAAACTCATCGTTCTTTCCCCTTCATCCTTCCTTATAATTATTTCCTTTTTAAATACCTATTTGTGTTGCTTTCTTTTGTGTAGTGTGGATGTACTTTTTTTATAAATTAATTCTTTTAACATTTCTGCCAAAATTTCTCTCTCTGTCTGTCTCTCTCTCTCTCTCTGTATGTATTTGTGTGTGTGTGTTTGTGTGTGTGTGTGTGTGTGTGTGTGTGTGTGTGTGTGTGTGTGTGTGTGTGTGTGTGTGTGTGTGTGTGTGTGTGTGTGTGTGCGTGTGTGTGTGTGTGTGTGTGTGTGTGTGTGTGTGTGTGTGTGTGTTTATCATTCGTTCCTCGTATTCTGTGTTGACTCATGCACGCTTACCTTATAATTACATTGTCCCTCCTTTCCTGCCTCTCACATTATCACTCTTTCGTAAGCGTTTCTGAGACACCCGACACCTTCCCCTCACTCTCGTCTCTCCTTCCCCTTCCCTCTTTCCTTCCAAGCCCACCTACTTCTCTTCCTTTCCCTTAAAACGATAAATTTATAGAGTGGTTAGGAGAAGGGTTGAATGGACAGTGCACAGACAGAGGAACAGAAGGTAGTGATAGTAGACAGTGTTAAGGTGTAGGGTAAGAAAAGGGTAAGATTTATACAAGACAAAAACGGTGAAACAGGAGATAGTGAAAGCAGACAAGGGTAAGGTGTAGGTTAGCAAGAGAGTGGAAGGCACAGACGGTGAACCAGAAGGCAATAGTAATATATAGACGTATAGTGTGGGTTAGGTATAGGGTAAGAATGATACAAGACGCTTATAGTGAAAAAGAGGACAGTGGTATTAGACAGTGGTATGACACAGGCTTTATTATTTGACTGTTGTGATCAAGCGTTAGTTTGTGAGCGTCTGCCCCACAAACTCTTTGGCAGCCTCTCTGGGGCTCGAACTCACACCCAGTGGGTTCTCCGAACATGAAGACAGTACACCACACCGACTAGGATATCTCGTTGCCCTTACCTTTTCCCCCTGCTTTTTCCTCCTTTCCCCATCCCTTCTATTCCCCCTCCCCCACCCTGCCTATACCTCTCCTCATGCTATCTTCCCCATTCCTAGTCCCTTTCATTTACCTCTAGTCCCTCCCCGTTTTCCTTCCTTCTACCTCTCCCTCCTTTTTGCATTCCCTCTCCCTCTTCCATCTCCTTCCTTTCTGCTCAACATCTGACTTTTCCTATCCTATTCCTTCTTCTCTCCTGCCCCCCCCCCTTCTCTCTCTCTCTCTCTCTCTCTCTCCCGATCTACCAGCATCCCCTATGATAAATGTCTCGCTTTGGTAACTGAATTAAAGTTTAAATAACACAACTTGAGAGAGAGAGAGAGAGAGAGAGAGAAAGTGACTGGGATGGGGATGAGGGCTGGTGGTGTGGGGAAGTAGAAGAATTATGCAAATCAGTCACTCAGCCTCAATTAGAAGAACGTTTCAGAATCTCCACACCAACACACTCAAGGCAGCATATTCACTGGGATGCTGGTATGGCCTCGCAAAAGTATGGCAGAACATCCATTATTCAAATTTCAAATCATACGGGTGCTTGATTATCTAGACACTTGATTACATAAGAGTTTGATTGTTGAGTATGTGATTCATGGATAGACGTCCACAGAGAGGCAGTAGCTCTCATTAAAAGCATTTGTTTTGCAATAAGTGCTTCTTATTTCGTGCTGCTCAGTACCTCCCTACGTAGAATTTGGCCCGAATTTTAAGTGGCTCTTGAGATATCGTAGTGCCTCCTCCCCAATGAATTGTACAGTACATTACTCATTAGTAACTTCTTTCACATTACTATTGTAACGTGCTCTGTATCGACACTATATAGACTTAAACGCATACATGACAACGTTAAAGCGTACCATCGAAGATAAAGAGGTATACGAAGGTACCACTTACAATATGGGGCTTAATGTGTAGTACGTAACAAGGAATAAAGTAAACAAAATGCGTGGGGCTTTCAGTGCAATGGCCACAAAAGGTAATGCATCACATCACATGTATTTATAAGTATGATTATCCAGTAAGCACGTTGTCCAAAATCCTAATTAGCTCGGAACTTCCATCTCCAGGCGTCTTATTAGCCAAGTACCCAATTATCGAAGATATACTGTAATTATAGCCACATCTTGTCTACACACACACACACACACACACACACACACACACACACACACACGAGACTTCAGTCACGTCCGTTTGATTTTTTTTCTCAGTGGTATTACACCAAAGTAAAAATCAACACGTCTATTTTTAAGTATCTGTTCAAATGTTATATTTTTAAGTGCATTTTTTTTTTTCATCTTGTGTTTCTATGTTCCTTCAGGAATGTGTTACATCTCTTTCTCATCCGTCTTTCCTTACATGTCTCATCATCACCTGCCATACTGTACTTCTCTCTCTGTCTCTGTCTCTCTCTCTCTCTCTTTTAGTCACCTGGTTCCTTCAGCCACTTCTATCCCTTCGAATACCCCATCTTTTTTCTTCCTCATTTTTTTTTTGTCTGCCCATCTCTCTCTCTCTCTCTCTCACACACACACACACACACACACACACACACACACACATATATATATATATATATATATATATATATATATATATATATATATAAATATATATATATATATATATATATATATATATGATAGGTGCGTCGTGGTTACAGGGTAAAAAATATTTTTTCATAAGTAATTTTGAGCTTCATGAGAAATATATCCTATGGATGTTTCAGTCCATTCCCAAAAGGTTTATGGGTCGCACACCGCTTATCATTTTTGTTTTTTTAATGAGTCCCAAACAACTTGACAAATGTATATTTTCTCAGCAACGACTAACCATGTATGCATCCGTATGTGTATTCGCACAAAATATTTCATACATATCTACTTTAGTGTACACCTTCTAATCTACATAACTCCACAGAATCGTGTTCTACCTTACTGTCCTACTCTAGAAAGTCCTCCTTATTAGCTGTTTTCCGGTGTTGTCGGCGGTGCTCTTTGACTACCTGGAATTTGCATTGCACCTCATCCTCTTTCTCGTCCTTCCTGAGCTCGGGAATTCTGTGATCGTCGAAACGTCACGATCAGCAGTTTCACTGATTACCATGAGGCTATTCACGCGTGCCTTTCCAGTCATGTAGAAGTCAGGGCCAATTTCCAGTATGGTGATTATTTCCTTGGTGTTGGTGGTGAACAGCACTGGAAGGGTTTTTCCAGAGGCATCTGGAGGAGCAACACGGTGCCTAGGTCTATCTTGACTGCACTGTGCCCATATTTGCAACCATTTTCCTTTCATCGTCCAAAGAAACACCTTGGTCAAAAATTGACGTTCCAACTCTCATTTCTTACAAGTACCACAGATGTTTTCCAAACGCTTTAATGGCTGTCTCTGATGATAGCATTCTATTGAAGCGGAAGTTTCTGCAATAAAATAAGGTACATTCGTGGAGCAGTGAAATGTTTGTCAGCAGTGAACCAAGCTTGAAAGTGGCGCTGGATGACAAACAAACACAGGACGCCGATACTGTTCCAGAAACTGTCCGTTTGGTTTTGTCTGCTACTGGAGGACTGGCGATGGGCTCTCGCTTCAGTATACTGGTGTCTGAATAGCCACAGCTTTAACGCACAAATGGCCTTCGTCATCCATTTGGCTCGATGGAGTGCTCCTGAAATCCTGAAAGAAACAGTGGGGCGTCCATTAGGTACTTCTCTCTAAACACCACTGTCATCTCGAGTAGTTGCTCATAATTAGCTCGAGGCTGCTGGACGCGGAGTTGTTGCTGAGCGAATGTTAAGATCTCGTCTTGCCATGGTTCAATAGCCAATCCCATTCTTTCATCTTCCAGAACAATTTGGAACTCATTCTGACTAGCTCCTGGCCAGAACTCCCTAAATTCAACGAAGAAAGAAATGTTTAGATTCTTGGTTTTTCTAGAGCCAAGCCATTGAACACTGCCACCAGCACGATTGCAAAAATGTGATGTCTGCAAGCCAGATGTAGAAGACTCCATTGCAGCATTTGTTCAGCCCTAAGGTACACTCCGGCTTTCCTCCCAGTATTCACTGCTGTTGTATCAAGGCACAGAGACTTGATACGATCCCCGATGTTCCATTCTTTTAGGACTGCTCGAATAACCGCTGTCGTTGGTTCTGCTTTCCCATCAACGACTTTGGGGACTGCCATAAGTTTCGTTACTGCTTCACCAGGGACCAAAATCAATATACGATCAACCACATCCCGACCAGTCAAGTCAGACATGAGTTTACCATCCCAGTGGAGAGTGGGAGGAACAGTGGGACAACATTTTAGTCTCTGTTCTACAGCCAAAGCTGTAAGAAGAGCTTTCTGTTCCCTTCTCATAGATCTTGTGCTGACTGCCAGCTTAGTATCATCGTAGCCAAGATGGGATGCAAAAGGTATAAGGATATGAACTGCTCTCCAGTCACTGACTTGAGTCCTGTCAAGAGCTGAAGCCACCTGACCACTGACAACCGCAATAATTTGGGGCCGTTTGGCAGATGGTCCTGGTTTGTGGAGAGGTGATGGCACGAATGAATCTTCACTGTCTGACTAGGAACTGCTAGAGCTAGACGAAGGGTCAAGCTCCACCTTTCTAGACAAGGCTGCTTTCTTTTCTGTGGATAGCATCTTCCGTTTTTTGTGGTTCTCCTTTTGTTTTTCCTTTGTTCTTTCCGCTTGCACTAGTTTTCGTCAACTACGGTCATGATTCCTGGTAGGGTAGGCTGAGGCTGAACAGTGAGAAAAGCCTATCCTTCATCAAGCAGAGTGAGTCACGGTGGGAAATACAAAAAAGCTGGTGTAGTTTTTCGGACCGTTCTCTGTCTTCTACTAGTTTTCCTAAGTTTCTAGCGTTGCCTCTCTTCAACTTCGTGTGCTCAGCGTGAAACTTTCTAACCTTTACTAGAAGATGGCAGTAATTCATAGCTGGAATCTTGGTTTTAACCGAGATTTTTGCCACTTGTTTCGCTCTGAAAGTCACACAAGCTTCCAAGGATGCGTCTTCTTCATGATGATAGTACAGGAATCTAAGACCCCTCCACAACTAGGCAGCTTCACTCCGGCGAACACAGCCAACTGCTGACCAACTAGCCATATTTCTGAACTAGGTCTAGTTATTGTCATGGAATTCAATCAGTATCTGTAAGGAAATGAAAAACCTGAATGATGTATGCAGCAATATCGAAAATTAAATGAAATGAACAATCAAGGGCGCTAAAACGGTTTTTGGCTGTAAGGTTAAGGAAACTTTAAATTTACTGAGCAACTTGTAAACATTACTCAGCTGACGTGATATTTACAAACTGGAGTTTCCCATCAAGTGGGTGTAAATGACCTGTTGGTCGCAGATGCGTGGATAATTTTTTGTTTTTTACTCACCCTAAAGCATATATATTTATGTATATATATATATATATATATATATATATATATATATATATATATATATATATATATATATATATATATGTTTACACACACACACACACACTCATATATATATATATATATATATATATATATATATATATATATATATATATATATATTTGCTTCTCACTCCATCTTCTACTCTCTCCTCTCACACTCTCATTCTCTCCCTTTCTTCACCTCCACCTCTTATCGCCTCTACCCTCATCAACTTCATCCTCCGTCTGATAAATGATCACAAATAGTCCACCTACATTCATTCCTGCCACCCTAACACCAGACCCATCATTGTTACAGCACCACATACAGTACACACTCACGATGTAAGTCACAGGGTCCCTAAAAAAGACTGGCGCATGTTCAACGACACGTTTGTTTACATAACCCTTGTCACTGCATCTAGTAAAGTAGTATGTCTCTTGTTATCTCCTTAAAATTTACCCCTCCCCCTGTCAGCACTGCCACACGGGCATTTTATGCATCAAGTATTATTTTAAAGGCGGGTACATGGGTTGATAAGAAGAACATGCAAACCACCGTGTCAGTATAATTTGACAAGCCTGGCTAGGCCCAATGTGGGGTTGTGGCTGGCTTGTTGTTTTGTTTTACCGTATGAGTCAGACACACACACACACACACACACACACACACACACACACACACACACACACACACACACACACACGGAGAAAGAGATGGTTGCAGTGTTAGGAGGGATGGCTGTGGAGGGATGTGAACGAATGTGGTAGGGTTGGAAGAATGTGTAAATATGAATGAGTGCAGATGAGACTGTTGGGTGTGAATGAGTGTAGCAGAGAATGAGAATCGGCTATGAATGAGGGTAGGTGGGAGCAGAGACATGAATGACTATGGCTGTGAACGAGTGTTTGTGAGTGTATGCATTATGAATGATGTAGATGTGTGCATGACTTATGAATAAATGTAATAGGGATGTGAATATGATTGAGTGTATATGAATTGGTGTGAATTAATGAGTGTAACTGGAGTGTGAGTATGAATGAGTGATGATGTTTTGCAATTAATTGTGGAAAAGGGTGTGTTATATAGTAAGCCCCTAAAATGTTTGTTTACATATTGATAGGAACTGATGCAGTTTTGTGTACTGTATAGCATTAACAAAAAAATGCATGAATGCTGAGTAGAGGTGTTGTGTTTTCGTGGATGATTTTGTGTTTTGCTAAAATGAGTTCAAAGAATATGTATATAAAAAACTTAACTTGTAGCAAAATGTGTAGCGTGTCGACAAGTATGAGTGTTAATATGTTATGTTGTGCAAGCGAGGAGGTGTTTGGAGATCGTAAAATGAAGAAGTAAATATGTAAACATTATTCATTCACACAAATTCAAACAAGCACTCACCCGATGTAAAAACAAGCCACTAATGCACACCAACACCACATCAGTAAATCAAATGTCGGACACCATTTTACGGTCTGTTTTCTTCCTCCAAAACTAATTTTCTTCGGAATGCTGCCACCACCTCGAGACATGTCCCGCAAAAAGACCTAAAGTTTTGCGAGTCGGGAACAGCTCGAAAGAATGTGTTTGCTAGAGACGTCAGGGAAGAACAGGTGAAGTCTGTTGGAGCACTTTAGTTTAGGAGTCTTGAGAATAAAGGAAGAATGCTTAAGTGTCCCCGTAACCTAAACAAGTCGACCCAATTCAAGATAACATAACCTAACTTGAAATAATCTAATGTAACCTAACCTATTCAAACCTAACCGAATCTAATTTGTGGTGCTTTTAAGATTTCGTAGAACTCCTTCTTTTGGCAATTTATTCTGCACATTACACCTTAATATCCTCTTTATAGCTTATGCAACTTGCATCAAATTAAAATGATACCAGTATAAGTTGCATATAAGAAAATACGAAGGTGATGTATGCATAACAAATTGCATGTGAAGGGGTGCAATGAAGTCTATGACGCATACAATATGATTTTGCTTCTAATTTAAACAGCCCAAACTTAGCCCAACCTAATCTAACCCAATGTACAGTAACGTACCTTATTCTAACCCGATCTAATTTAGCTAACACACACAGGAGGAATGCACAAACAGTCAGTGTCCGATATTGACAGAGCACAGATGTCTACCTAAAATACTGACTCGTGTTGCTGCTGGCTGGTTTGTCCGTTGCTCTATATTTATCTCTTCACACTGAGACTAATCCCTGGGAGAATATAATAGTTTGGGGAGAGGATGAGTTTTAAAAAATGTGGCATTACCCTGGTACCGCAATATAAACATCATGAGAGGATATTACCTGATGAATTTAACGAAGAATCTCGACATACTAACTGTGTGTCTTAGTATGTGTCCATTGTGAGTGATTTATGTTGATATTATGTTTCCTTTGTTTCGTCGTCATAAAAATTTCCCAGAAATCATATAAGAGAACAGTCATGACGTTATTACTTACCGATAAATATTAAGTAAAGCGCCTCGTAACTCTGACGTATCCCTGTCACAGAATATCCACACTGAGCGATTTCAACTGATACATATGTTCCCTCTCTGTTGTACGAGTGTTACCTCACTGAAATCGAAGAGAAACTAAATCATAAATCATTACTTCTGAACTTTATGGATAGAGCCCCACAGTCTTAAATATCTGGGTCACCTTAGCAACTGCAGCCTCCAATGCAATTGCAGCCTCACAATGTAACTCATGGGAATGGAGGCAGCACCTCTCGTTACACATGTCGGATTTACCCCGCCTCAAATTACGCTTGCAAGAAATGTTTATTGAATCAATATTTTGTGTTTCACGGTCATATTTACGGTCACTGATAATATGAATGAGGTGGCAATGAAAACCTCACAGACACTGAATAATTATAACAACTAACCCCCCAGATCGAAGAAGTAATATGTACGTTTTTGGGTTAACACAAGACAAATTTACACAACTTTGATGACAAAGTTAAAAAAAATAATAATTGTAAAGGTAATAGCGCCGTAAGCTGATGCACCTTTGTCACTGGGGTTTGTTTTGTGATGTAAACCTTGATAATTTTCCCGACTTTCATCCCTACTATCATTTATTATTGTCCCCCCCCCCCCCAATGTTACCACCTTAAAGCATCCTGTCGACAACAAATCTTATGATAATATTTACCTTTTTACCTTGCCACCCTCCTCCACACCATTATTCTGTCGCCAGTCACCCTCCCCCTCCCTTCACATTAGCACATACCTCCCCCTCACACTTGCCTTCATACATCAAGCTTGCAGATGTTGTCCTTTATACACGGCAGCCCACGCTATTTACCAGTGCTTGCATTTTGGTCTTGATTAATCTACTGGCGTTCACTCACACGACCTTGACTCACTTGCATCGTTTTGTTGTTGCATCATTTACTGACCATTCTTCACTCACACATGCACTCTTCTACACCATTTCACCTTTGGCTAAACACCTCTTGAATTTATCTCTTGGTAGCTTCGATATGACGCAGCAGATTCGCTGAGTTATGCATATGTTTCCTTACTCCTTCCCTGTCCCGAGTCCAGTTGCGGACTATGTATCTTCTATAGTGAACTGAGAAAATATTGATGCTGCAAGTTTTTTTGACTGATATATATTCACATGCATCAATAGAACATTTTCAGCTTTGTTGTAATTGCACAAACTTTATGGAAAATTTTTAATTAGGTAACTGGCATAAATTAACATCGAATACCAAGATCAAAATATAGCTTTTAAACAAATAGGCTTAGAATGATGTGATACTACTTTCCTGTATAAGTTTGACCCAAGGAATTCACTTCTGATATTATTTTCGTGATTTATGGACAGGGCCAATGACCAAGGTCAAATGTCCTTTGCTTTTTAAAAACAAGTATCTCATTTGCACAAAGTACGTAATGGAGCCTGCCTGTGCGTGACAGAAATAAATGGAGAGAAATTGTGAATAAATAAGTGATGACGCAGCCCTGAGGGGATATTCTCCCTCATTTGGTCTGATCAGCTAGTCAGGTCAGGTGCGGGTAAGGGGATGGGTATGTTATGATGTGGCAGGGGTAAACCAGCTCTGCTGTCGGGCCCTGCTGCGGATGTCACTGATTGCATTGCGCAGTTGACCCTTGTGCGGTGTGGTGCGGTGAGGATCTGTCCGTTCTCCCCTTTGGGGCTAAGATGTGAATGAATGTGTTTAAATGGATGAGTAAATGGAGAGTGTGTCGTCCTGTCTCGGCTACCTCCCTTTCCTTGGGGGAAGCAGCCTAGGTATATAGATAGATAGATAGACGTAATGGAGTGTTTATGAGATCAGTTTTTTTCAGTTTTAGTGTCAATGTGTTAGTTTAGAGGTGATCAGTCACTGATGTGATAGAGTGGACATATGGTCAAGTTTTAATAGATATTTTTGTTTCAGGTTGAGCTACTGTATCATATGCACCTTCCTTCAGTTAATCTGGAATTCACTTCGGAATGCCAGAATCCTTGCCACTTGAACACGACTGCATCAAAATAATCGCGATGGCACAAAACAGGTATGCAACTTTCAGGTAATTACAGCCATGTATGTACGTATATTGGCCAGCTCGATGCTGCCTTTATTGTTAGTCATGTTTTCCTCCTTGTATTCTTTCTGTTTTTCTTGTGTAGTTGTGGCAGGCACTTCTACCCTTCAGAACAAACCGATTCCGACCAAACCTGGATACAATGACCAGCCTATGACTTAGCTGTGTCTGCAAGGTTCTGGTTGTCAGTCAACTACTCGTTGCCTAGCAACGGCCCCAAATCAGCTTTTTTCGTACTTTTCACGTTATGAGCTGTGGAAACATTACTAATGGGCATAGAAGGCTCTGACTTCTTTAGGCCTAATCTCGAGGTCCTTCCCTATCGGAAGTGTCCCATCCATTTTTCCCCTCTCTCTAGTTTTTGAGTGGCAACCTTGTGAAGGTTGGCCTCAGTGTCCCTAGCAGTCTTGTTTAATTGTCGCAGGCACTTCTACCCTTCAGAATTAACTGAGTCCGACCCAGCCTGGACGCAGTGAATAGCCTATGACCTAGTTGTGCCTGCAAGGGTTTGATTGCTAGGCAACTACTTGTTGCCTAACAACGGCCTGCTTATCACCTCTGTGGCCATGGGTCAAGAAATTATTGGGACCCAATGGCTAGCCCGGGAACCATTATTTCAAATTTCAAAATTCGATTTTTTCCCTTACCATATGGAAGAGAAACTTATGATGCACCTGTCAGTTTTCAGCTTCTTAAACCCGTCCTGTGCTTCGCAAAGAGCGCACTAAATTTCACAAAATATCTGCTTACACGCCAGTGAAAACTAGAGCAGACGAATGAAAAAACTTCTCACTATGAAGTGTCCATACTTTTTTTCTCACAAAAAAATGTACTGAAATGGTTTGAAGTGACGAGATATGTGTGTTACAAACAATATCTGTACATAATATGGAAGGTTTCATAAAAAAAAAAAAAAAAATCTATCTATCTATCTATAGCCCGACGCCCTAATCCCGCAAAGGGTGGCCGCAGACAAAACGCCTCCAAGTCGCTCTGTCGCCCACCATTTGACTACCCTCCCCCCAACTCACCCCCCCCTCCCTCATATACCTCTCAACTCCATCCCTCCACCTCATCCTCGGTCTACCCCTCCCTCTCCCTCCCTCCACCTCACCTACATATACACCATCTTAGTCAGTCTTTCATTCTCCATTCTCTTCACATGTCCAAACCACCTCAGTATATTTCTCCTAATCTTCTCAACCACATCCACATCCACCCCACAACGTTCCTTCACTTCTTCATTCGTCAACCTGTCCCTCCATGTCACTCCACATGCTCCTCTCAAGTAACTCATTTCCACTGCTCTCACTCTGACTTGTTCCCCTCTTGCAAGGTCCACGCCTCGCTTCCATACGTCAGGGTAGGGATCACAATACTATCATGCAGTGACTTCTTAACTTCCATACTCACCTCCCTATTTCTCATCACTGCTTTCAGTGTACCAACAACCTTCCTTCCCTGCTGTACCCTTTCACGCACTTCATTCCCCAAAGTTCCATCCTTACTTATCACACTACCCAAGTACTTGAATGCACTCACATTCTCCATATCCTCACCATCCAACCTCACTGAACACTCTGTGACTTCAGTCCTCTCAAACACCATAACTTTACTTTTGTTTACATTAACTTTCAGATTCCTCCTGCTACTCACTGTCCCAAATTCATTCACCAAACCTTGCAACTCCCATTCATCTTCACTCAACAATACTGTATCATCAGCAAACAGCAACACCGGAATCTTCCAAATCTCACCCTCGTTCGTTAAAGCCACACCCACATCCACTGCCCTACCTTGCACCTCCTTTACAACCCCATCCATGTATATATTAAACAGCCATGGAGACATCACACAACCCTGTTTCAGTCCCACATTGAGATCAAAGAACTCGCTCAGCTCACCATCCATTCGCACCGTAGCCCTTGCTCCCTTGTACATCTCTTCACAGCACTCAACAATTTCCCCTCCACTGCATATATTCTTAATACCTTCCACATACCTTGCCTATCTATTCTGTCATAAGCTTTCTCCAAGTCTATGAAGGCAGCATACACTTTCCTTCCCTTCTCTAGATACTTCTCCACTAAACATCTTAGAACAAATATCTGATCTACACACCCTTTTCCCTTTCTAAATCCCCCTTGTTCTTCTCTAACTAGCTCCTCTGCATGTATTGAGTTATTTCTGTTGTCTGGGTGGTTTTGTTTGTGTCCAAAAAGAGGCGAGGTATGGTATTTTTCGACTCTTACCAGATAAGGGACATCCTTTGTGTGTACAGGCTGAATCACAACTGCTAGCTTAGAGCTGGCCAACGTCGCCTACCGGCTTGTGTGTGTGTGTATATATATATATATATATATATATATATATATATATATATATATAATTGGAAGGACATAATTGTGTAATATACACACAGATATGCACTATAAGGTTTTTTAGATCTTTATATTCTCTTTTCTAGAACAGTGTGTTTGATGCCAAACTGTGGAGTGGCCAGGAGCTACATGGAAGTGCTTAAGCGGAAGTCTATTGAAAAACTCATCATGCTAGTGGGGGAGGGAGAACAAAATGAGTTTCTCTCCCAACTGGAGACCTTCCTGGAATATGCAGAGCCATCAGTAGAACTACATGAAAGTTGCTACTGTACCTATACTTCCAACAAGCACAAAAGGAAGTTTATAGGTAGACATGTTGCGGAGGATGAGTTCCCTTTAGCTGATGTTCTTAAATCTCAGACCCTGGTGGATGGATTTTTTTTTTTTTTTTTACTTTGGGGAACACTGTTAATTTTCTAATGAAAAGAGTTTGCCCCTTGATCAACGTCATTCTGATCAATGGGATAGGGTACGGCTGTGTGAGATGTTTGAAAGACCTGGCATGCTTACACTGACGGATAGGATGGTGGAAACTGCTAAGTACATGAACGATGAGCTGGAGAACAGGGTGATGAAACCGACCTTACCGCAAGAGATGCCCGGTAGCATTAGCACTGCTTTAACTCATTCAAGACTGTTCAAAAATATGTTGATTTTTCTCCCAGCAATGTTGTAGATGATGCTGCCCTAAAATCGTGTATTATGTGTGCCAGTAAAAACCGTCTGCACAATGTTACTGAACTTTACGACACTTATTCAAGTTATGGCGGCACTTTGCAAAAGTTTGCAAAGCTCAGCAACTACTTGGCTGAAGATACATTTGTCATTTGTCCTGATGGCTGTGCCCAACTTGTCGGATTCAAGGCTTTTGTTAGCAGGACGATGAAGTTTGTGAAGGCCAGTGCAGACGAAGAGGAGAGTGAAGTCAACTCTGTCATCCGCCAGGTGCGCAAAGAGGCTCGGGAGGTAACAAAATCGAGCAGCAGCTTCTATTATCTTGGTAACCTCACTCATAGCAACACTATTAGCCAGACCAGCCAGACGTTGCTCTGTCTCATCTTGGCACTCGTGTTTAATGGTGAGGTAACTAAGCATCCCTAAGCCTGAGCCAGTAGATCCAGAGTCACATCACTGGGTGCCACAATCAGACAACTTTGGGCTGGCTGTTAAAATCCATCACAAAAACAGAAGCTCAAAGTTGATAAAAGACCTATCGTATCATGGCTATATTACATGGCATTCACATGCATAAATGAAGACATGCTGAGAAAGATGATATCATCATTCATCAGACCAACCCTGGAGTATGTATCAGTAGTCTGGAATCCTCATCTAAAAAAACATATAGAAAAGACTGAAAAAGTACAAAGGGCAGCTATAAAATGGGTACCAAGCTTACGGGATCTAAGGTACGAAGAAAGACTAGAAAAACTGAGTCTACGAACACTACAGGGGAGAAGGAAAAGAGAAGACATGATTATGCTATATAAATACGACTCAGGGAAAGAGCAAATAGACATAAATGAGTAAATAACATATGGGGAAGCATCAGGAAGAGGACACTGCAAAAAACTACATAAAAAGAGAGGTGATAAAGACGTAAGGAAATTTAGTTTCCCAAATAGGGCAATTGATCATTGGAATGCACTACCGAATGAAATACTGTGTGCCAAAACAATTAATAAATTTAAGGATAGATAGATAGTTAGATATTTATGATAAAAGTAATTTACTACACAGGACAGTGCGAGCTTTACTTATTTCTTTTAAGATACAATTAGGTAAGAACATCATATAATGAAGTTACGTGTTTCCACAAAAGTGCCACAGAACTTGTGAGGGCTAATGGTGCAGATTTTCAGTGAGCAGTGGGGTTTGAGAGGAAAGTGGGTGTTATATTCGGATGGACTGACAACTTTGACCTACAAATCTACACTCCCAATGGACGGAGGGAGACACATGCCATGGCACACGAATTCCAGCAATCTTATCCATGTGGTATACTATATGTTCGAAAGGCTGACACAGCACTTGCTACTCGCCAAGTAAATGATGCTGAGCTGCCTTTTCTGTGTAGTGCTATAATTTTAAGTATTAGTATAAGTTAGTATAAGTCAGTATTGTAAGTGTAATTTTAGGTAATGCTATAAATATAGTCTGTACAGTTTATAATTTAACTGTTAAGTTCTACATTTAAGTTTAGTTTTAGCTGATATTTAGCTACATCATTTCCCATAAATTCTCAAATAAGATCACGCTACCCTATTTCTCTTAATCTCTAAAATTCTCAAATAAGATCACGCTGCCCTATTTCCCTAAATCTCTAAAATTCTCTAACAAGATCACGCTACCCCATTTTCCATAATCTCTAAAATTCCCAGCATTACACTGGTGTCATTTACTAATGACTAAAATTTCTTGCGTTACACTGGTGACTAAAAATTTTCTGATATTACACCTACACTACGCCGGCAAGAAGAAGGTGGATCCTCTTGTTCTCCCACGTGTAACTACTGGGCCGAGCTACTAAAAGGTAACACGTACCTACACAAACCTGTAGCATGCACAGGAAAAGGATGCACAGTGGCTGAATTCTCTGTTCCGGCCATCTTTACCTACTCCTTCAATGGAATGGTGCGGTTTGAATAGCCAGCTAGCCCGGAAGGCAAATGACATCGTAAAGAATTAACCATCGACCTACCTTTTCAGGCCATTGATTGATGCACAACCTGCCCACTGGAACACATTGTTTACATCTGCGATTTATATGATGAAATCGTTGCTAAACCTTATAATGAACAACATTCACTTGTCCCTCGATGATATATATATATATATATATATATATATATATATATATATATATATATATATATATATATATATATATATATATATATTGTTACGGAACAGAGAAAGATAATGTACACTTTAAGTGAGAATACTAAAAATCACTACTGTCCCGTAAAGTTCCAGGTTCAAAACAAAGAGTTAGGTAAAATTACAAGTTAAAGTTTAATGCTCAAACTAACAACAAAACATTCAGGACTCATAAGGATAATGTAATGGCAAAAAACAGGTTAAATATATGGTTAACTGCAATAGCCTCTATTAACACGAAATTAGCAAGAATAAATTTACTTATGTCAGCCCAGATAAAATGAAAATACACTGGGTAATGCTCAGTTAATGCAAGATAAATTATTACAGATACAAACTATTATTAATGATGACTGACATAAAGAACCCTCACATAAATTACAAAAAAACTCACTAGGCCTACAAATCAACACCTTATGCTATACAGTACAAGGAAAAAATGCAACAACAGTTATACTCAAATCACACAGCTGCTAGATGGTTGGAGACTTCCTGAGAAACTCACAATAATAATAACTGTACAGGGGAGGACAGAGATGTGAACAAAATGAGGAGTAGATCTAAGTGGCAATGATGCAGAGACTGAGCTCATTATATAGGGGCCGGCAGAGCTTGATACAACTTGTAAGAAGAACGCGCAAATGAAGCCATGGGGACAAAGAGCTGAAAATCCTGCTCTGAACAACAGAAAGCACGACTTACTCTACTATAAAGGTAGAAGGGGGGAACTGGGGCAGAACACGCTCGTGATCAAACATGCAGCATACTGTGCGTTAATTTTACACAAAGGATGATGAAATCATAGGCTATGTAACACCTCCCCACAAAGAAAAAGAAATTTACAAAGGAAATTTCTTATTACTCAAAAACAATCTGTCTAAAGTCTAGATAAGCAATCTGCAATAACATTTTCTTTCCCCTTGACATGTTGTATGTCTAATGAATACTCCTGAAGAAGTAGACTCCATCTTGTCAATCTCTGATTTTTATCTTTAAACTTACTAAGGAATTTCAGTGGGTTATGATCGGTATAAATGACTATGGGGTCAAAACCAGAACACAAATAAAATGAAAAATGCTGTAAACCCAAAATCAAGGCCAACAGCTCTTTCTCAATAGTTGAGTAGTTCTTTTGAGGTGGAGTGAACTTCTTACTATAATAAGATACAGGGTGTTCAATACCCTGATCATCCTCTTGCAGCAAAACAGCCCCAGCTCCTGTATCACTTGCATCAACAGCCATCTTAAAAGGCTTAGCAAAATTTGGAGTAGCGAGCACTGGCTGACTTAATAGGATAGCTTTAAGTTTGTTGAAAGAGGATTCACAGTTATCGGTCCATACAAATTCAACTCCCTTTTTCAGTAGGTCTGTAAGTGGTGATACAAGAATAGAAAAGTTAAGAACAAATCTCCTGTAATAACCTACCATTCCCAAAAATCTTTGTAGCTCTTTCCTACTTTTAGGTCTGGGAAGATCATTTATAACCTGAACCTTAGCTCCTGGTGGTGCAACATGTCCATCACCAATTACATACCCAAGGTACTGAACTTTAGCTTGACCAAACTCACACTTTGATAAATTAGCTACAAGATTAGCCTGAACTAAACGGTCAAGAAATTTACTGACATGGCATAGGTGATCTTTCCAGTTGTCACTGAAGATTAATACATCATCAATATAAACAACACACCCTGCCAAACCCTCTGTTACAACATTCATGAGCTTCTGAAAAGTGGCTGGTGCATTCTTCATACCATATGGCATTACCGAACATGCAAAAGTCTTTCCTAGTGTTACAAAACATGAGATCTCCCTAGCACGTTCAGTCATAGGTACTTGCCAGTATCCCTTTAACAAATCAAACTTACTTATGTACCTAGCCTTTCCGATCTTGTCTATGCAATCTTCCACACGAGGGAGAGGGTAAGTGTCTGTTTTGGTTATCTGATTAACACGTCTGTAGTCGATGCAAAGCCGCTGTGACCCACCTGGCTTAGGGACTAGAGTGACAGGAGAACTCCACTCGTTCTGACAGGGCTCAATCATCTTGTGGTCCAACAGGTAGCCAAGCTCCTTCTGGATGAGAGGAACTTTCACTGGGTTCACACGGTAAGGAGGCAATTTAATTGGCTTTGCGTCTCCAACATCGACATCATGCATCAACACAGTGGTTCTTCCTGGAGTGGCATGGAACACTTGCAGGTACTCCTGCAGTAATGCCGAAAACTCCTGCCTTTCCTTGGGAGGTAGATGAGAAAGCTTAGTCTGGAGATCATTCATGATATCAGGATTCTTCCCCAAACTATCACTCAGGCTCATACTGCATGGGAGAGCTTCACTTGCAGACTCGGGTGGAACAGCTACAGTGCAGACTGGATTATTTTCGTCCCGCCTGTGATATAACTTTAGCATGTTGATGTGACATAGGTGCTTGTTCTTTCTACGATCTGGTGTGGCGATGACATAGTTGACATCACTGAGTTTCTTCTCCACGAAATAAGGACCACTAAACTTGGCTTGAAGAGGTTGCCCATGCACCGGTAGCAGAATCAAAACCTGATCTCCTGGCTGAAAGTGGCGTAACCTGGACTTCTTATCATACCAAGTCTTCATCTTCTCCTGAGCAGCTCCTAAATTCTCTCTCGCCAGCTGTAAAGCAGTGGACAGCCGTTCTTTGAACTTCATCACATACTTCAGCAGGTTGACGTCATCTTCCTCCGACAGCCAGCATTCCTTGAGTAACTTAAGGGGTCCTCTTACTTCATGGCCAAACAGTAGTTCAAAAGGTGAGAAGCCCAGTGATTCATTTGGAGATTCTCTTGCGGCAAACACAATGAATGGAAGACCTTTATCCCAGTCTTTCTGATGTTCCAAACAGTATTTCTTGAGCATCGATTTGAGTGTTTGATGATATCTCTCCAACGCTCCTTGGGTCTGGGGATGGTAAGCTGAAGACGTGATCTGGGTGATGCCCAACTCTTTCAGAGACTGCTTGAAAACATTCGACATGAAATTACTTGCCCGGTCTGACTGTACCTCCTTGGGCAGACCAAACTTTGTGAAGAACCCTAGCATTTCCTTAATCACGTTCTTTGCTGAGATATTTCTAAGTGGAATGGCTTCAGGATAACGAGTAGCCATATCAATCAGGGTCAACACATAAGAAAATCCTGAAGAAGTCTTAGGAAGAGGGCCCACAATATCCACCAACACACGGGTGAAAGGCGCCTCAAAAGGAGGAATGGGAACTAGAGGTGCAACCTTTTCGGTCTGATTACACTTCCCCACAACTTGACAGGTGTGACAAGACTTACAATACCAGGAAACATCCCTGAAGATACCTGGCCAGTAGAAGTGTTTCAAAATGCGTGCCACAGTCTTCCTCACTCCAAGGTGTCCTGCCAAACTGGAATCATGAGCCACTCTAATGATATCCTGCCTACAAACACGAGGGATGACAACTTGATGTACAACCTCCCATTCACAGTCGGCTGATGCTGTTGGGGGTCTCCATTTCCTCATAAGTACTCCTGACTTTATATAATAACAAGTAGAAGCACCAGCTGACTCTTCCTCACTGCAAGCAGAGTTAGCTAGACCTTTCAACTCAGGGTCAGCAACCTGCAACTCAACCAACTCTTGACGAGACAAATTATCAACACTACGGGGTACTGCCTCATCTGGTGAGTGGTCCAAATTAGCAAGAAAAGTGTCAGCTAGGATAACATCATCATCATCATTATCCTCTAAATCACCAGTAACTTTAGACTTAGCCCTAGTGACAGCACATGCAGGGAACACATCAGGGACATCACAATCCTGGGACGCAGCCACTGGCTCACTAGACAACTGAGGAGCTGGACACACTTGACTTCCACCAATATCATTTCCAAGTAAGAAAGTTACACCTGACATTGGGAGTGTCTCAACCAACCCAACCATAACGGAACCATGAACAAAACCAGACTCTAAATTCACTCTGCACAGAGGGACAGAGAAGTAATTATTCCCTACACCTTGTAAGATTACAGTTTCATCAGAGGAATTAACATTAGAGCCTGGAACACTGGTCAGCATAAGGGATTGGCAAGCACCTGTGTCACGATATATTTTAACTGATTTCCTGTCATTACTGTCCAGAGGACTGACAAAACCATCAGACAGGAAATTAGCTCATGAACTCTTGAGAGTGTCACCCACGTTACTGCTCAAAAGAGGAGCTCCATCATGAGAATTTAAGTTACCCCTCAAAGCAGGTTCAGTTAACTCAGTTAAAGAATTCTGGGAACTCTCATGAGTGGACTCTAGACCAATTGACTGAACATTTAAAGACTCCTTTTTGTTCACATCACGCTGTCTCCTGAAACATCTCTCCGTAGTATGACCAAGCTTACGACAATAAGTACATTTACTTTTCTGAAATCTAGAGGTGAAGCTGGTATTTACTTCCTGAGAAACATCATCTTTATTCTCTTTCCTGTTACCTGTACTCTGAGTAGAGGCAACGTACTTACTCTCAGCTTTCCCTTTTCCTCTAGAATATCTCTTGTGAGTGAGAACATATTCATCAGCTAAAACTGCAGCATCAGACAAATTATCTATTCTTTTCTCATGAAGATATACTTACATCTTTATAAATACACCTCTTGAAGTCCTCCAGCAAAATCATCTGCTTAAATTTACCAAAATCAGAATCCACATTCTTAGAATTTAACCACTGCTCTAACAGATCTTTGATTTTTGCATATTCAACATGGGATTGCTTATCTTGCTTGTAAGTTGTCCTAAATTTTACTCTATAGGCTTCAGGAACAAGCTCATAGGCCTTAAGAATCAAGCTCTTAACTACATCATAATTATCAGATTGATCCTGAGGCAAAGATGCATAAGTTACTTGAACTTTACCGGTGAGAACAGTTTGAAGGAGTACTGGCCAATACTCCTTGGGCCAATTAAAACCTGTAGCTACCCTCTCAAACAACTGAAAATACTTTGTTAAATCAGATTCATTAAAAGGAGGGACAAGTTTAACATTTTTAGCCACATCAAAATCATCAGAGCTAGATGATCCAGTTCCACCTTGTTTCATGCGATACTCATGGTCTGCCTGAATCCTAGCAAGTTCAATTTGTGCCTGAGCCTGTACCTGTGCCTCTTGAATACGAGCATTTGCCTGAAATTCAGCCTCCTGAATACGAGCCTGAGACTCCGCCCCCTTAGCATTTGCTTGAAATTCAGCCTCCTGAATACGAGCCTGAGACTCCGCCTCCTTAGCATGAGACTCCGCCTCCTTAGCCTGAGACTCAGCCTCCTTAGCACGTGCTTGAAATTCAGCCTCCTTAACACGAGCCTCCTGCAGGGCTAGCTGTAACTTAGCTAATTCAATCTGCGTTTGCTCATTTCGAGGAGTTACATTAAACAAGCTTTCATTAATCATGTCAACAATTTGATCTTTAGAATGATGAGAGTGAACTGCAATTCCCAATTGTTGAGCAACAAGCTTAAGTTCATTCTTTGTTCTGTTTTCTACATCCAACACTGTTTGCACATTTGACAAAAAATCCTTGGCTTCATCAAGTGTAGTAATACTAGACATCATGAATAAGTAACAGTCACAAAATATCAAGCAATATCCTTATGATAATATCCTGAATATCCTGATAAGAGGTCGCCAAATTTATGTTACGGAACAGAGAAAGATAATGTACACTTTAAGTGAGAATACTAAAAATCACTACTGTCCCGTAAAGTTCCAGGTTCAAAACAAAGAGTTAGGTAAAATTACAAGTTAAAGTTTAATGCTCAAACTAACAACAAAACATTCAGGACTCATAAGGATAATGTAATGGCAAAAAACAGATTAAATATATGGTTAACTGCAATAGCCTCTATTAACACGAAATTAGCAAGAGTAAATTTACTTATGTCAGCCCTGATAAAATGAAAATACACTGGGTAATGCTCAGTTAATGCAAGATAAATTATTACAGATACAAACTATTATTAATGATGACTGACATAAAGAACCCTTACATAAATTACAAAAAAACTCACTAGGCCTACAAATCAACACCTTATGCTATACAGTACAAGGAAAAAATGCAACAACAGTTATACTCAAATCACACAGCTGCTAGATGGTTGGAGACTTCCTGAGAAACTCACAATAATAATAACTGTACAGGGGAGGACAGAGATGTGAACAAAATGAGGAGTAGATCTAAGTGGCAATGATGCAGAGACTGAGCTCATTATATAGGGGCCGGCAGAGCTTGATACAACTTGTAAGAAGGACGCGCAAATGAAGCCATGGGGACAAAGAGCTGAAAATCCTGCTCTGAACAACAGAAAGGACGACTTACTCTACTATAACGGTAGAAGGTGGGAACTGAGGCAGAACACGCTCGTGATCAAACATGCAGCATACTGTGCGTTAAAATTACACAAAGGATGATGAAATCATAGGCTATGTAACAATATATATATATATATATATATATATATATATATATATATATATATATATATATATATATATATATAAATAATACAGATACATAAACAGATAGATAGATAGACAAAGTGATACACAAAGATAGATGCACAGACATATAAACAGATATTGATATAGATATATAGATAGGCAGTCTGATAAACAGATAGACAAAAATGTGTGTGTGTGTGTGTCTGTGTGTGTGTATGTTGTTATGTGTGTGTGTCTGTGTGAGCAAACGAATATATGTTTGTATGCATATACACTCTCATGGATAAACATCTGAATAAGTGACAGCAAAATCACATCTGAAAGAAAACAGTGCCCTGTCTTATATACTCCCATCTTAATATCGCAGGTATATACATTCCGTGGTCCCTGAAGCCGAACTTACAAGTACTATACCCTCCCTGACTCCTCAACCATTTCTCTAATACCAGTAGCGTTGCATCCTCTTATGCAAGTTAATAGCACAACATGTTCTTTTCACACAATATGGCTGTCTTCATACTGGGTTTAGAAGATTTAAGAGGACCTCATCTTCATTTACTCATTTTGTCTAGCGCAACTAAAAAAAAAAAAAAAAAAAAAAAAAAAAAAATTAGTTACTGATGGAAACTACCGTAAATATCGCTACTGAGAAGATGCAAACAATATATAAGAAAATAAGATGCCAGACAATTCAGAAACAAACAAACAAACAAACCGTAGGAAGTCTCCTACACCAATGAGAATATAGGTGGCCATCTGATCTGGATGAGTGTTCCCCCGATGGTCTGTCACCACTTCACCCGCGGACGCAGGGAGCCTCGGGCCAGGAATGGTACACAAGTTTGTCATGATGGGTGGGAGTTCCACGGTTTCACCACACCTTTGGAATACCAAGTGGAAAGGAACACCCACCACACCATCAAAAGGTGAGTGCTCCTTTTACCTTTATTTACTTCCAGTCTTTTTTGTGACACAGTTCCATCAAATTCTCTCTCTCTCTCTCTCTCTCTCTCTCTCTCTCTCTCTCTCTCTCTCTCTCTCTCTCTCTCTCATACACACACACACACACACATACATTCAGCATTCATTTTCTTCATTTTATCTATTTAGTCTTCGGTCTCTCATATTGTGGGATCATTCCTACTTCTCTGCTTTTCTTCGCTTTCTCAGTACCCAGTGCTGACGTCCCTCTATTGTTTCCCAATTTCCTGGAGTAAAGCTCATGTAAGCATTTTCTTGTACTTGGATATAGCATCATGAGTAACTTGTGTTGGTGTGTAGATAGGGGTAGAGGTGGAGGTGGGGAGGAGAAGAACAAATTTTACGATTATGCTCTTATTCATGAGTTTTCTTTGAAGTTGGAAAAAAAGATACTAGAGCATACCAGAAGAGGATAGCTGCTATAGAACGACTGAACCATGTTATGCGGCTTGTGCAGGAACCATAGAACATGACAATGAGTGCTACATTTTTCTTGGCCATACCTGATGCAGTCCCACCAAAACACGTTGAGGTGCCGTACAGGAAAATTTTCTTGGGTTTGGAAGATACGTCGCCTTCGTCTACTGCATGGCTCAGTCTAACATGGAAGGGAGTACAGATAATGCAGAATTCTTGTGCCGGTAGTATTGCTAACTTCATTCCGATGACATTTTTTTTCCTTGCCACTGAAAAGAAAATTTGGTGCAGTTTTTGGAAGACCTCTTGTTACGATGGGTTTAGTAAAGCCTGTATCTGACCCTGACCCCTCAATTTAAGATGCCGATGATTATAGAGACTATAATCATACAAGCCCCTAGAATCAAGTTTAGCTGGGAAATGAGAGTAATTTCGCCGAGGATCGCGTCTCCAGCGCGTCTGTCTCCGAGGAAAAGCTCCAATGACTCGGGCTGGGACTGTTGGGATTCCTGTCTGAGCAACCAAGGAAACCAGGGACATTATTTACATGGGACAGTAATGCCCTTCCTCTTCTTCTCTACTGAGTTTGCTGTGAGGAATATAAGCTTGTGTTTTAGTTCGTTTTTTGGTATTTCAAAACTTGATAAAGCTGTCTCCTTCCTGGAGATCTTTTCTGAGTTAACTATTTACTTGGTGTCGTCTAAACTGATCTCTGCTACACTAAGTAATGAAAAATACAGTGTACTTTACCAATTTTTTTCCCCTTTCGCCGATAAGTCGTCGGATGTTTTTGACGGAGAAATTTATGCATTGAATCACAAAATTCTAGGGGAACCAAAATATAGGGAAAAAGAATAAATGCTGTACACAACTTTGTCTTGCTACGCAGCTTCTACAAATACAGGCATGGTAAACTTTGATGGTAAAGAATGCCAATCACAAGCATGACCTTGGGCGTTATATATGATCTTGAGTCAGGAAACTAGGTGGAACTCGAGAAAAAAAGAAGAAAAAGAAGCATCTCTGTCAAGCACTGGAGGAGCGAGGCACAGTGCATTGTGATAAGATATGTACAGTACCTAGTTCCAAGAATCCTTCACCTTAAACGATTCCTGTCGGAGAGAGGCGTGACTAATTTGATACATTAAGGTGAGTGAATTCTCGAGAGAAAGAATGGAATGAAAATACGTTATTGGAGTGAAGGCCTGATGATGCCTGCACACTGATAGTTCCACCACTTGTGAGCATTTCTTTGACTGGATCGCATAGTCTTCAAGAACAGAAATCAGGTTGGAATGATCATAATGATGTTAATAATAATAATAATAATAATAAAATAATGTGGATGGTGAGGATGACAATGATGATAATGATGATGATGATGATGATGGATGGTGTCTGATGGTTCCAACTGAAAGACCGAGGTAATATAAGCAAAGTGAAATACAGACATAATTTTATATCAGGCTCTTTTCCTTTCGTTTTGAAATACTTCATACACTGGCTAGCCATAGTATCTGCACACCCGCTAATCCTACCTCAGGCTAGAGGAAATCGTAGCCAAAGTGCCACACCAAAGACCTGTTAAAGACTTAATCAAAGTGGTAGTTGGAAGCTTTGACAGACTGCACAAGGAACAGGTGGCGATGACAATGTTACTGCGCAATTTAGAAAAGCTTCGATTTACCAACAACAGGCCTTCGATTTGTTTGACTCCCAGGCTATGACTTCCTTCCAGCCTGGGGTAAGGGTGGAGGGTGAGCAGAAACTATGGCTGGCCAATGTACAGTCAGGGAAAGTTCCGCATTACCCACCCCCCGAAGCACTAAGTGAGACTGGTGAATGTGACACAGCAGCCAGAACTCACATGTCTGATAACTGTGAGTGTGAAGGAGAGGGGGGCGGAGGATTGAGGGCAGAGGAGGGTTTAATGATAAATCGGGAATCACGTGTAGGTGTACAACGCTTGATTTAGACGGTGTGTTTGAGCTAATTTAGTAAGGAGAGATGACAATATGAATGGATAGATGACATTTTATGAAAAAAAATTATCTTGCTGATGTTCCATGGCAGTCATTCTTCTCTAGTGATTCCAGTTCTACCCAGTCCCACATTTGCGACTTAATACTAGCTGGTATGGATTTATTCATACCAAGTCAACAATTCACTAAAAGATCAAACTCTCCAAAATGGTTTGATGGCAATTGTGCCAGAGCAACAGCCCAAAAGTCATTAGCATATAACTCTTACTTAAAATCAAAAACATCTGAATCACTTTCCCAATTGAAAATTGCTAGAAATCATGCAAAAGCTGTATTAAATCTATCTAAATCAAACTTTCTTCAAAAGCAAGCATCAAAACTACTTAACAACCCTAATGACAATAGAATATTCTGGTCAACTCTTAATTCTTTCAATAATAACTTTAACAAGTCATCTTCCATTTCCCCACTAAAATCTTCAGATGGCAATATTACAAATGACCCACGTGGGAAAGCAGATATCTTTGCTAGTACCTTTGCAAGAAACTCTGCCATAGATGATACCAGCCAGAATGTCTCAGTACTGGAACTTGATTCTCCCGAAATTGCCCCACTTAAAATACAGACAAGATTCGTAAAATCCATCCTAGACAATTTACCTACCAACAAAGCTCCAGGCCCAGACGGAATTCCGCCAATTGTTTTGAAAAAGTGTTCCCCTGAACTTGCCTCTGTCCTAGCTAAATTATTCAGACTATGCATACGTACTTCTTTATTCCCAAATTCATGGAAAGAAGCCAATATCCACCCAGTTCCGAAGAAAGGAAATTCGTCTGACCCCTCCAATTACAGACCAATAGCTGTCACATCTTCTCTTGGTAAGGTATTTGAAACTTTAATTAATAAGCATATTGTTAAACATCTTGAATCCAACAACTTAATTAGTGATAGACAATACGGTTTTCGCCACGAAAGATCCACCATTGACATACTCAGTCTCTTAACTCATACCATCCATCAATCAATTGATCTTTTTGGAGAAACTCATGCAGTAGCTCTTGATATCTCTAAAGCTTTCGACAGAGTATGGCACCGTTCCCTGCTGTCCAAACTCCCTTGCTATGGACTAACGTCTTTTGTTCCGTTGATTTCTTCTTATCTTAGTGACAGGAAAATAAGAGTAAAAGTAGATGATGTATATTCGAATTTCCACTCAATTAACGCCGGCTTGCCGCAGGGATCAGTTCTGGCGCCAACCCTATTTCTGGTTCATATTAATGATCTCTTATCTGTCACTCACAATCCCATTCACTCATATGCAGATGACTCAACACTACATAGTTCATTCACACTCAGACGTCCATTTACAAAGTCTAATATCTCTACCTCTCAACTCAGTACAGCCATCTCCATAAATCAAGATCTATCTACAATCAGTGAATGGGGACAAAACAACCTTGTCTCTTTTAATGCTAGTAAAACTAAATATATACAGTTTACTAATAGACAGATATTACCAGATTCGTACATTACCTTCAGTGCTACTAATATTCCCATCTCCAAAAATATTGAAATTCTCGGTGTCTCACTTAACAGTGCTCTCAGCTGGACCTCTCATGTCAGATCACTTGCTAAAACCGCCTCAAAGAAACTTGGATTATTGTACAGAGTCCGTAACTTCTTCGCCGATGAGCAGTTAGCTATAATTTATAAGAGTCATGTGAGCTCTCAGCTTGAATACTGCTCACCCTTGTGGAATGGTTGTGGAGAGGTTGCATTAAGACAACTAGACAAAATTCAGAATAAAGCTGTTAGAATCATTAACAACCCTGCCATTACATATAAATTACCACCCCTGCAAGTAAGAAGGAATGTTGCCTCCCTTGCATTATTTTACAGATATTTTTTTGGCAAATGCTCAGACGAAGTTGCGTCCATGGTGCCACCTCTCCATGCCTTCCCTCGTGCTACACGGGCATCTGGTAGCGCTCATGACTGGAATGTCACTCAACCATATTGCAGAACTTCTGCCTATCAGAATTCTTTCATTCCCCGAACTGCATCTCTCTGGAACTCGCTTCCCCAGAGTTGTTTTCATCCAAATTTCAACCTACAACTGTTCAAGTCTAACTGTTACAGATATTTTATGAACAGAGGACACCAGTAATCTGGTGTATGGATTTTTTTTTTTTTCCCCATTTGTTTTTCCTTCCTCCGTTCTGTTATTTAAAAAAAAAAAAAAAAAAAAAAACGTAATGTCTCTAGAGCTAGTGTTGCCGGGAAAGTTATGGAAGTTTGCGGGGTTCGGGGAGAAGTCTGAATGATTTCATTAATTTCATTTAACATGAGACGCTTCCCCAAGAGATATTCATAATGATATAACAAATTTTTATATTTTGTGTTGACTGGAAAACAAAACCACTATATTATCTCTCTCTCTCTCTCTCCTGTATATATATATATATATATATATATATATATATATATATATATATATATATATATATATATATATAGACAGGTAGGCCTAATGCGGAACTTTCCGTGACTGTACAAGATGGCAGGGGTCAGCATTGTCCATCTGATACCATCTTCCTACAAAGTCTGTGGCACCATTTCTGTTTCATCCTCTATCTCCTTGAATCCAGTAAAGCTTGTATCAGTTTAGTCATGGTATGTCCTGAGAATATTCAAGATAGGAGACTCTACGAACTGGAGAGATTAGAAATTGCTTGTCAGAGCTACAATAACAAATACATAATTCACTTTCTATTTTAATCTGACGTAAGCAGTGAATTAGTGAAGTTGACGGCGTTTCTAGAATTTTGCTCAGAAGTGAAGGTTTGAAATATTCTCGACCTGCCAGCCTAATGTCAGCATGCATTCTGTGCTTTATGCTGCCTACTCAACAAAGACACTTCAAGTATATATAGACTGAGAATTGTTGAGTACCATTTTCAATGCTTCCACGGCATTGCTTTTGGTTAATCAGATTGATATTTTATGGGAGTGAGAAATGGGAGTATGGATGGGGTATATGTGCAGGAGTAGGTGAGAATGAGAGGGCAAAGGAAGAAGTATGTATAGTTGTGAGTAAAAGATGGAAGAGGAGCATAAGACAGTATGGATCAGTTGGGTCAAGGATTGTGTGGGTAAAGTTGAAAGTTGGAATACAAATATGGGCGATTGTGTGTGTGTATGCACCAACGCAAGATCGTGCTAGAAGAGTGAGAGAAGAGTTCTGGACAAATGTAGAAGTGTGCATGGAAAAGTTTGGAAGGAATGAAAGAGTGTTTTTGACTGGTGATATGAATGGTAAAGTTGGGAATGTGAAGGTGGATGGAATAGTTGGTGAGTGGGGTGTGCCTGCTGAGATAGATGAGAATGGGAGTGCGTTAGTGGACATTTGTGCTGGGAGGGGGTTGGTGATAGCCAATACCCTCTTCAGGCATAAAATGATCCACAGGTATACATGGCGAGTGATGAGAAGGGTGGGTGGTGAACTGAATGAAAGGAAGGCAATGATTGATTATGTGTGTGTGGATGAAAGGATGCGAAGATGTGTAAAGGATGCAAGAGTGTATAGAGGTTGGGGGAGTGGACTTTCTGACCACTACTTGGTGGTGGCAAGTATGATGGAGGAATAGAAGAAGGGAAAGACGAGAGGAAGGAGTAGTTGCAAGGAGAGTGGAAAGGTTACAAGAGGATGAGAAAAAGGCAGAGTATAAGAGAGAAGTGGAGGAACGATTGGGCAAATATGAATTGGAGCAGATGGAAGACGTGGAAGGTGTGTGTAAGATATTTACAGAAGAAATATGTGCAGCATGTGATGTGGTGTGTGGAAGGAAGAGAAGACGGAGGGGGGTGCAAGGAACAGCGTGGTGGACTGAAGAGGTGAAACAGGCTGTGGCACAAAAGAAGAAAGCATACAATGAATGGATGAGAAATAGGGGCGTGGAAGAAGTTGAGAGGCGGAAGAGAGAGTTATATGTGGAAAGAAAGAGAGAGGTGAAAAGATTAGTAAGAAAGAGTAAGAAGAGAGTGGATGAGGAATTTGGAAGGAATTTGAGTATAAAGTGGAGGGACTGTAAGAAAATGTTCTGGAAAGAGGTGAAAAGAGTAAGACAGGGTGGAAGTGAAGTTAGCAGGGGAGTGAAAGATAAAAATGGTAGATTACTAGTGGAGAAGGGAGAAAAAGTGAGCAGATGGAGAGAACACTTTAAGGAATTGTCGAACATAGAGGATGGAAGTAATGCGAGTATAAGTGGCTGGGGAATGGCTGGGAGAAGAAGGGAGATGAGAAGACAGGAAGAAATCAGTAGGATAGAAGTTGTGGAAGCAATGAAGAAAATTAAATCGGGGAAAGCCCCAGGAATTGATGAAGTGTGTGGTGAAATGCTGAAGCATGGGGGAGAGATAGTAGTAGAATGGATGTGGAAGATGTGCAGATTGGCCTGGGAGGAAGGTAGAGTCCCGGAGGATTGGAAGTCAGGTATAATTATTCCCTTGTACAAAGGAAAAGGGGAAAAAGAAGTGTGTTAATCATAGGGGCATTTGTCTTCTTAGTATAATAGGAAAAGTGTATGGTAGGATACTTATAGACAGAGTTAGAGAGAGAACAGAGAAATTAGTTGGAGAAGAACAGGGAGGCTTTAGGAAGGGAAGAGGTTGTGTAGATCAGACATTCATTCTTAGATCTTTAGTGGAAAAGTTTCTAGAGAAGGGAAAGAAGTTGTATGCGGCTTTCATGGATTTGGAGAAAGCATATGACAGGGTGGATAGACAAGGATTGTGGAAAGTGTTAAGAATATATGGAGTAGATGGGAAGTTGCTGAATGCTTTGAAGAGTATGTACGATGGTGTGAAGGCTGCAGTGCGTGTGGATGGTGAACTGAGTGAATTTTTCTCTTTGAAAGTTGGTTTGAAACAGGGATGTGTCATGTCTCCATGGTTGTTCAATCTGTACATGGATGGGGTAATAAAAGACGTACAAGGTAGGGTAGTGGATGTTGGAGAGGCCCTGGTGAGAAAGGATAGTGTCTGGAAACTCCCTGTACTGTTGTTTGCAGATGATACTGTGTTGTTGAGTGAAGACGAAGGGGAGCTGCAAGGCTTGGTGGATGAGTTTGAGAGAGTGTGTAAGAAACAGAATCTAAAGGTGAATGTAGGGAAGAGTAAAGTGATGGTCTTTGAGAGAGGTGAAGTTAGTGAATGTACAGCCAGGTTGGATGGTGAGGAATTGGAAAATGTGAGTACGTTTAAGTACTTGGGTAGTGTGATGAGTAAGGATGGAGGTTTGGAGGGTGAAGTGCTTGAAAGGGTACAGCAAGGAAGAAAGGTTGCTGGTTCTCTGAAAGCAGTGATAAGAAACAGGGAAGTGAGCATGGAAGTGAAAAAGTTGCTACATGACAGTATTGTGATACCAACTCTAACGTACGGAAGTGAAGCTTGGACATTGTTGGAAGGACACAAGTCAAGAGTGAGAGCAGTGGAAATGAGTTATTTAAGAGGAGCCTGTGGAGTCACGTGGAGAGACAGGCTGACGAATGAGGATATAAAGGAGCGTTGTGGTGTTGATGTGGATGTGATAGGAAGCGTTATGAGGAACACACTGAGGTGGTTTGGCCATGTGGAGAGGATGGAGGGTGAAAGACTGACGAAGAGAGTGTATGTGAGTGAGGTGGAGGGGGGAAGAGGGAGGGGGAGGCCGGGGATGAGATGGAGGGATGGGGTGGAGAGGTATATGAGAGAGGGGTGTGTGAGTTGGGAGCAGGGCAATGAAATGGCGGGGGACAGGGCGACTTGGAGGCGATTTGTTTGTGGCCACCCCAAACGAGATTGAAGCGTCTGGCAATAGATATATAGATAGATAATACAATATCATAAAGGCAAGAAATTACGTTCCAGGATCCAAGTATTACAGAAAAATTTTAAATCTCAGTTAATACAGCATGGAAAATCGGCGGCACGTAAAAAATAGGAAAAATAAAATCGTGTCCCGAAAAATTACCGATCCTTCCACTGTCTCAAGGTCCTGGACCACCTGAGTGGGTCACTGATTAATGCCATATTAAAAAGTACTAGATGTATGATTTTATATGTCATGTATCTTACTTTATTATTCTCAGTCACTGCCGACCTCTCATATTCGTATGACCTATTCCTGTCTAAAACACTATTCTTATTATCAATCTCCAGGACGTCTCATCCTGCCAATTATGCTGCCCTTCAACCCCAGTCTATTACATTCCCGTGTCCAAAAAATCTTTTTCCACACAACACCCATCACATTAGTCATCTTGTCCTCCTTCTCCTCTGCTCTTTCTCCTCTTTTTTTCCTCCAATAACCACCTCCTCCTTCTTCTTTTCCTCCTCCTTCTTCTCATCCCCCTCCTTCTCTTCCTCCTCCTTCTTCTCATCCTCCTCCCCTCTTCTTTCCAACAATCACCTCATTCTTATGTCCCTCCCACATCCTTTTCCTGTGCCTTTCTTCGTTATTGGTCTACTTCTGCTTCTTCCTCCAAATGTGAGCCACCAGAGACGAGGCTTCTCTGTCCTTTCTCTCCCCCCTGCAGTTTCCCTCACTCTCAGAGAGAAGGAGACAGACAGGACAGAGAGAGAGAGAGAGAGAGAGAGAGAGAGAGAGAGAGTCGGATACCATGGCGCTAATCTACTTGACTCATAAACCCGTCACACAATGGCGTGACGGGGTATGACTCGGTGAGGGGCACCGGTTTTGCGCGGACTTGTAATGAGGTGATCACACAAGGAAAAACCCACTTATACAGACCACAGGAGGGCTGAGTGAGAGAGGCTAATCAGGGAGATGACAAAGGTTAGGGAGAAGGGAGCAAGATGAGAAAGAAGAAATATATCAGGAAATGGCTGAAGGAAACATAATGAATCGAGTGGTATCTGGTGAAACTTGTTGGAGGCAAAGAAACAAAGAGAGAAAAACCAGGGAGTCAGATGAGAATGAGATCAGTGACTGAGAAGGAGCAGGAATCGATGGAAGAAAAAAGTTAAGTCATTTAGAAGGGAATTGAGAGATGACGAAAACAATGATCACAGAAAGTTGCAAACGCTGACTGAATCAGGGGAATGTAAAGGAGTACAAAGGAGTATATACGAAAGCAAATTGCAATAAACCTAACAGCGAAAGAGTGGAAGATAATGTGATTAGATTTGTGTGGGAGTAGGAACAGGAATGTACTGAAAGGAAAAAGGAATGATTCAAGGCAAATGGCAAAGCACTGATCACATAACGAGTGTCACTTACAGAAACAGTGAGACAAAGGTGGCAATGGAGAAGGAACTTTGAAAATGAGGTGAGGTGGTGTTTACTGTAGGATAAAATAGCAAGAAAAAGCAGAAGGAAGAAAATATAATTCAGTTAGGCATAGGCAAGTTTTAAAGCCCTGAACCCTCCGTAATACTGATCCGAGTACAAATCATACAGGTAATGGGATGCATTGAAGGAAACTGATCTTTGGTAATTTAGTACAGCACATAACAAATGGACAACTCAGAAATTCGAGAGGCAGTCCAAAATTGGAGTAAGGGGAAGAAGAAGAAAGAGACCGGGAGGGAGAGATGAAATTAGCAACTTTATGAGATAGGATAGAGAAGAACGACAGCCAAATGGATCATTGTGGACAAAAATGGGAGAAGCTTTCGTCCTGTAGTGGAATATTTCAGTCATGATGAAACTGGTTACGCTGTTTATTTACATATTGTCGTCAACGCGTCCACAAAAGAGGAAAACTCGTATGCCTGAACCCTAGTTTTAAATGTGATATCCCCCCCTATCACACTCTGGACAGTGGGCAATAGTGCGTAATACAGTGTGTGAGGTGTGAGACCCTGGCTGTCTCTGGACGCCTTTCAGACCCACTGAATCTTAATTACCATAGGTTCCTTAAAAAGTGGCCAGAATAAAAAATGAGAAAATATATGTAAGAAATAAATGTAAGAAAAAAAAAAGTCTAATTCTGCTCTCCTTTTCCTTGTTTATTGCCGAGAGAGAGAGAGAGAGAGAGAGAGAGAGAGAGAGAGAGAGAGAAAGAGAGAGAGCTGCTCTCGTTTCCATACTCTGTTTCTTTCACCTACACCATCATTTGTCTTCTCTCCCCACCTTTCGTTCCTACTATCTCTCCTACACATTCCTTTTTCACCCTTTCCTACAGTACTTCCCTTTCCTGGTCCATCGCTTTGCCCCACATGGTAATTAAGGACGGTACCGAATCCGAACCCTCGCTTTTCGTCCTCCTTGACCCTACCAACCGCACCACCATACATTTTTTTCTTTTTTTGCTTCATGTTTTTCTACCTCCATCTCAGCATCCCGTCCTCTCCCAAGTCTATTCCTCCACACAAATTTGCTATTTTTCCTTCTCCACTTCGTCTCTCTCATATTGTCATTGTCAGTGTTTTCTCTTTTATCCTATTCCTTCTCTTCTTCCTTTTCTTAATCCTCATTCTTCTCCACCTCCTCCTCCACTTTTTTCTTCCTCTTCTTTCTCTTCATTAACATCTTCATCATCATCGCCTTATCCTGCTCCTCCTCCTCCTCCGCTTTTTTCTTCTTATTCCTTTTCATCTTCCTCTTGGTCACTACCATCATCATCATCATCATCATCATCATCATCATCATATTATTATTATTATTATTATTATCATCATCATTATTATTATTATTATTATTATTATTATTATTATTATCATTATTATTATTAGCCACCCTTTCCACACTAGGCAACACCTTCGTGACTAGCACAATATTCTAGTGTTAATCTCTTTTTACGGTGAGAGATTGCAGTTTTACGCCTAGTTAAAGTAAACAGAATATGTACACTTTTACCCTGTCGAGAGATACTTTCAAACTAGTGGAGTCAGTTTAAGGCATCATTAGCCCGTTGATCCTAGCAATATATCTGGTTGGTTGGTTTTGCTGCCTCCAGACGATTTTATTCTATTTTGTGGAGCCGTCTTGTAGTGAAGAGGTTAATGAAGTCTATATCTACCTACTTGAGTTCCAAAGTCTTTTCTAATCTGAACTAAATCGACTGGCTGTTCTCAGAATATAATAAAACATCCTCGAAATGAAAGGGTTAAACCATATCATCCTCCCACTGTGTCCCTGCACCTTGATGTTGGTCTAATTCTTGGTGTAATCCTTGGTCTGCTTCTTGATCAAATTCTTGGTCTGCTTCTGCATCTAATTCTTTGTTTAATTCTTGATCTGATTCTTGCTGTAGTCCTAAGGCTGACTTTTGTTCCAGTTCTTGGTCTAGTTCTTGCCCTTATTCTTCAGCTAATTCTTGGTCTAATTTTTGATCTGATTCTTGGACTACTATAGTACTTTGCCTATTCTCTTCTAGTTCTTTGTATGATAAATACATAATTATTTTTTACTTTCCAACAGCCCTACTCTTAAACACCCATTCTGATTTACTCCACCTCCATCTCGTTCTCGGTTTCTCCAGTCACCCCATCTCATTCGGCTGCAGTCATTATTCACCCGATACATTACCACAAATAACCAGACAGTGAACAATTAATTTTGAAACCAGTGATGCAATATTCGGATCACAATCTTTTCAGAATGTTGTGTAGGAGTTTCATAATTGTTCAACTGAAAATGAACATCAATAAAATTTCTTCGAAAGGTGGGCCATGGATCAGGAAAGATGTGATTAAATTTTGGAGCGGATCCGGATCCTTTTTCAATTGCATTGGCACTGGTGTAGATATGCGCTCTGTGACCACTTTCTAGAAATGTATGTGATCAAACTGCACAAGCCGCCTTAACAACTGGGAAACAATTTATAAAGGATCTCTCTCTCTCTCTCTCAACAATTTTTACGATAACTAACTTTCCGTCGCAGTTAAGTATTGTCAGAAATTATTTGGCTAGTAATACATTATCACTGAAATATTCACACAAATTAGGCTATCAACTATTTGCAAGCTTTATGAGTAAAAAAACAAACAAACTTGAATTAACTGTTTAAGCTCAGGTGAGTTTATTAATACGATTTCTGGTTATAACTCAGTTGTACTGATGACCCATCCAAAAAATACATCCCAACCGGCCCTTGCACGAGAGAGAGAGAGAGAGAGAGAGAGAGAGAGGGGAGGGGGGGGGATAGAGATGCGGTACCTTTAGTAGGGTTTTCCAGACCAGTACCCGGCTCCAATAACCAGAATTAAGGGCCATGTCCACAAAGAAAAAAGCCATTTGAAAGCAAAGTTATACCGTCGGCCACAGCAGCTTGGTATAGTGAACCCCGCCTTTAGAAAATTCTTTGATTCATTCTTTCTTCTTCTTGTTGCACTTGCGGCCACACATTTTCGTTTTGGCTTGTGACTGAGACCTATAGCTGTGAGTCTGAATCGGATCTTCTCCTACAACATCATACACCTAATACGTAAAACAGCCTGGTAATTACACGATCTGGCCACAAAACGCGGGTAGGGTTACAAATTCTTGGTGTCCTGCTAATTCGCGGCAACAAATCGCGTTTAATGCAGGTACTTCATTCCCCTAATTCCGTGTGATCGGGGTTGGTAACTGAAGGTTTAGGATCCTTACCTGAGAGAGAGAGAGAGAGAGAGAGAGAGAGAGAGAGTAATATTACAGCTCGTGCGTTCATGATATGAGCCGGCCAGTTAGTGGGGGAGTGGTCGGGGGGCGATGATTATAAAGCAGTACCATGTACTGGGGTAAGGGTGAGGTAAGGGAAAGAAAATGTGAGGGTGTGGGAATGGGTGGGTGAGAGAAGGTGGTGAAGGAAGGGTAAGGACTGGGGGTCAAGAACGGGGGTGGGTAAGCAAAGGTATGGTTGAGGGTAGAGGCTTGAGGAGGGAAATGGCTGAGGGTATAGATAAGGGGTGTGGGAAGGACTGTATGGTGAGAAGGGGAAGAGAAGATGTGAGGAAGGGGAGTGACGGTGAACTTAATGGATAATGGCGAAGGAAGGCGGTGAGTGATCGGAAAGGGAGAAGGTGGGTGTGAGGACACGGGGTAAGGGTAGGGATGGGATGGAGGGTGAAGGAAATGATGAGGGAAGGGGGTTACAGGTGAGGGAAAATGGCAGGGGTCAGAGGAATGTGTTGGGTGATGATTATAGTGGAATATCAAAGAATGTTGAATGATTGGGAAGGGTATCATTATTACAGGGAAAATATCGGGGATGAGCAGAAAAGTACGAGGATGATCATGTCAAAGTACAGCATTAACAGTGGGTGAAGGGACGTTAGGGCTATAATTTTCGAGAATTATTAAGGTTACGTACAGTCAGGCAAAAAAGTTCGCTCTGCTTTATTCTGTCTACACTTAGGACATGTTCGGTGCTTTCTTTCCTGACACATCATGTCAGAGACAGTGGAAACATACCAAAATGCTCTTAATTTAAAAAGTAGGAAGTAGAGGAGGTGAATATTATTCAAAGTATTGTCCTGAATTGATTGGTAGAACGATAGGAGGGTGATGACCATATACAAGCAAAAAACTGAAAATCGCCAGTGCTGGGTGGTAGAGTTGAGGATTATGACTTGACAATAAAAGGGCCATCACTCTCAGAATGTGAGAGAAAGATAGATAGATGTATGGAAACATATATATATATATATATATATATATATATATATATATATATATATATATATATATATATATATATATATATATATATATATATATATACTGTATATATATATATATATATATATATAAATATATATATATATATATATATATATATATATATATATATATATATATATATATATATATATATATATATATATATATATATATATATAAAGAGAGAGAGAGAGAGAGAGAGAGAGAGAAAGAGAGAGAGGAATGATTTATAGTTGTGAAATATCGGAGACCTACAAATCTCAAGATGGAAGTTAGTTCGTACACGGTATGTTACCAAGAATGAAAGAAAGAAATTCATTAAGCCCAGATGAAAAAAAATGCGATGAAGATCATCAGGTGCAAATGAGTGTGACAGGTGTATGGAATGAAAAATAATACCGACATAGGAAAATTCCTTCACTGGAGAGTCTTCGCCTTACTTGGATCCTCTTTAAGGTGGTATTAATTGTGGGGAAGTTTCTATAAGCGACGCCAAATCTCCAATGCAAGAATGTAGATGGAAAGATGCAAGTGCAACAGGATAAGGAACGATCAGGATGTGACTGAGTGTAAGCCATTGGAGTATGTTAAAGGCTTTTCCCCTCGCCCTTCCACCTTCATCCCCTATATTCCTATACTACCCTTTCACCTACCGCACATCCGTACATCACCACCTCCCTCCCCCTCTCCCCCTCTTTTTTTATGTTTCTGACTCTGGGCAAACGCTTCAGGTCCTTTCCAAAGGCCCAGTAGTCCTTCTACACACCACATGTCACCACTCCGGCGCTAACACCCACAGTCCATACTGAATACATGCTACGGCTGTCTCTTTCAGGGCTGGTGTATTGATAATAGAAGGGGCTGTTTTTACGACATGTCCGCTGGTCTTTTGACATTCGTTCACTCTCATTCTGAAACAAATCTATAGGTATACCTGTATGTCATAATAAAAATGGATAACACAGTAGATGGACTACATAAGAACTGTAATTTGGTATCAAGTCTTAGAGCCACCTCCATTCCATGACAAGAGAGAAAGAAGACTGTAAAACAGTACTAATGGTCAGTTATTAATACCCCTCCCCCCTCCCATGTACTGACGACCCCCAACTCTTATCACTGGTAGACCCAGGAGGCCCGAGGTTAGACTACTGTAGTCCATATCATATGGGATTATCCTTATGTCCTTGGCAGCTTTTCGTCATCATCACCACTCAGACCTCCTTTGCCATACAGACAGGAAAATATCCAGCAACGTCTTGAATATAGTGTAGTGTGTAAACGCTAGGCATCACCTAACTAGAGCTATATGCACTGCATTGGAAACTAGAGGAGCACTCAGTGGAGCTCATCTCTTCGACAAGGGCAACGTAATTTCCATACCACTCTTCATAATGGGCTAGGTTTTCTTAAAACCCCGGGAGAATTTCCTCCGGGGGCACGAGACAATCACGTGATTCACCCATGCAAAAGCATGGGTCCGGCCCAGCACGCCCAGTACCTTCAGGCCATTGTCTGTCTCGGTCGAGGGTGGCTGTGCGGTCCAGCTCGCTCGCTGGGTTTTGTCCATAAATCACATTTCGGGAGAATTTCTCCCAGAGTTTCCATTAACGTGTGTTGTGCTGCCAATGTCAACTCCTTCTCCTTCATCATACACAGCATGAATGTGGCGTGAACTGCAAGAACTTCATGCTGAAAGTGGGGAAGGCACTAATCACTCCCTGGGCACAGTCACGGCTGCATTCACCTTCCCTGCCCCGCTCCCTGCACACCTTGATCACCACTGTCTGTGACATACCGTCACTGGGCAGTGCTGCCCAGTAATGTTTCAGTGATGCTTTGGTGTCATTTCAAGCATAGTTTGCCATAGTAAAGCGTGGAAAAAAAAATTAATAACAAAAATAACCATTATTTGCCTACTGAAAAAATACCCCTTTTTCGTGTGTCTCCCATACAGTTTGTAGCTGAGGTAGAGGGGTGGGACCCAGCCAGGGTATGCTCGCATGACCAAAGACTGCTCACACCGCCAGAGAAGTCAATCGGGCCAGTAGTTTTTTTTTTTTTATGAATATTTGTGTAGAGTCATATACCAAATATTCCACTTTTTAGTTACTTTTTTAAATTTTAAATCTCATTAATAATTTAAGGGACAAACTAGATTTAAAGTAGGTTAAATGAAAGAGGAAGAGCTCTATTTTCGTTGTATATCTTCAGAATAAAATAATTTTGTACTTAAGTATTTTATTTTTTTTTTCAAAACCGGGAGAAATTCTCCCGGGGTTTCTGTTAACGTTACTGAAATACAGGGTTTCCTTTCTAGAGTTAACACTGATTATGTTTCACAAAAAGTGTTTTCCGGCTCCAGAATCTGTGATACCATCAGGATCGGTCCCAAAAGTTAATTGATTGTTCCCTGGGACATGGGCTATGTACACACCATATTTGGTCCATCTCTTTTTTTTTTTTTTTTTTTTAATAACAATCCTGCTAACAAACTGTAACTTGCAATACTTTGGTGATAGAAACTCCGTGTACAAACAGCTAGTTAAGGAGTTTATTACGAGCTCACAACAAAATAGTCTGCCCTTCTTGAGCGTCTGCTCTGAACTGACGCAGTAACGCCTTCTTCCCAGGCTTGGACTCTGGGAAAGCGTGCTAGGTCAGCAAGTTTAGTGGGGGCATGTATGCATTGGGGGGAGGCATATTTACATCGGGGGTAGACATATTGTAGGGGGGGGTACACTACTCCCCCTGGTAGCTGAGATGGTGTCTCCTGACACCAGGAGGTATATGGTGTTTGATTATATTACTAAGGCAGGGTCGGGGAGTTTTGTACAAGGGATAAGTATGATGCAGGGGCAGTAGGGGAGACATGGCCATGTTTAGGGGAGGGAATTAGAAGGATATATACATATAAGATATACAAGGATTAATAGGTATGTGTCCAGTAAGGGTCGAAGTTATACATAGAGATAATGGGGATTATACAATAATATCTGGATACATGATAAACAAGGAGTAGATATGAGAGTTCTTTTGTTGTTCGTTGTTCATTTCCTTTTTTTTTTGTTAGGTTCTGTAGGATACACTGTCACTCAATAATGCATTAAAGAAATACCATCATTTTCTAGTAGGAAGAGTTCCGTTCACAGTTTGGTTAATTGTTAGATGGCATTGGTAGTCACTGAATGCGAGGACACTAAGTACGGGAAGTTTCTACATTGTGTGTATGGCGTACTATGCCTGTAGCGACGCTGATTTCCTGGAGTCGGCGTTCCATTTTCCTGACACAACAATGCACTGCACATATGATGAGTGGAAAACCTATGAAAGCGATAACCACAGGGGGAAACACAACTGTTGGATGAACCCATGAACGGTTGAAGGCCAGAGAAAATTGATCCATAATGAAGTCACTGTCATTGAGGAAAGTTAGCATGTGCAAGTTAGGGGAGGTGATGGTGATGTTGGCAGATGGTAGGGTTGAAGGCATGTCAATTGGTTGAAAGATGTCATAGGAGTGTTTACAGACAGCTTGGTGATAGCGAGTGGCGTAAGTGATGGCGGACTCTGATTTGACGGTACAATAGTCTGGTGCTTTGTAGAGACCACTAGCAAGGACAGATCGAACGGAAGAACCAGGACACATGATTGTGACAGAGATGGGAACAGCAAAGAAGAAGTACTGGACATGGTTGAGGTGAGCATGGTGGACCAGGAGTTCAGGAGCTGGTACAAAGGAACAGGCCGAGTAGATGGAATGGTTGCGAACTAAAGCAGACTCACAGGGAGTAGCGCTGCTAGGGAAGATAGTGAAAAGGTGGGCAGCACAGAGACGAGAGGTCGGAGTAAGAAAGGAACATTTCTGGAGGTCTGTGGAAGAAAGGAAGGCAACTGAAAGATGATCATGGGAGAGGAGGAAATATTCTGAAGGAACAGATACTTGTAACAAAGAGTTGTTGAGGCGGAAAGGGAATGGAATGATGTGGAAAAGGTTAAAGGATATGGCAGAACAGAGAGGAATATGGACGACGACGTATTTGGTGAGAAGAGTGGCTTCGAGAAGAGGATAATAATATTCGAGGGAGGAGTAGGGGAGGACCTGGGATTGACCGAAAGGTGGAGTGACCCCATTCCAGGACAGAACGGAGAGCTGAGACAGGTACTAAGTCGGCAGTGACACGTCCATTTATAGCATCGACCAGGATATGAACCAAGGTAGAGACTTGAGACAGGAGATGGTCAGTGGCCAGTTGGAGATTATCCATGTTGAGTTTGAGGTAGAAGAACTGAGAGATAACGTTGAGATCTGAAAGGTGTTGTTGTAAGATATCAGTGAAGTTGTTTAGAGTGGACGTGACTTCATTTAGGTGGGCTGTAATCTTCTGTAACATAGTGTGTTGGATTTTGATGACTTGGCATTAGGATTCTAAGGCTGAAGCTAAATGAGCAAGATCAGATTTGAAGCCAGGAATGTCACGGCCTGTAGCAACGCCAAACAAGCCACGTAGAATCTCACCTTCGAAGTCGAAGAGACCTCATTGCACACGTTACAACCAACGGGTGTCTGAATGGAAAATGTGTCATTGAGCTCAGTGAATTTGTTACCTATGTATTGCAACTGCCAGAAGAGTGGTAGGAAAAGGTTATAGAGATACTGATTTGGGTTGTGTGTCCCCATGATTACCGTGAGATGGGTCTTGATTCCGTGGAGCTGGTGTGCGTAGGCAGGTAGGGCAATGGCTACGTCAGCCAGGGGCGCAAGATCATAGCGCAGGGAGACTACATCTTCGATAAGCATTACCTCGCCTCCTGAGCCGACCAAGGCCCCGGGACGTACTCCACCATCGTCCTGACCCGACCCAGACCCCAGGAGGGTCAGCACTGCCAGCAGGTAGACCGCTAACATCGTACCTAGAAAATCAGGGTAGAGTTAATGGAAGAGGTCTTGAAGAGGTTGATGGGCAGAGCGCAGTTTGGACCGATATTGATTGGTTGATGAATGAGTAGGTGTAGGTGGAGATGAAGGAGACTGAGGGATAGGTGGAGATGGAGTAGACTGAGGGATGTGTGGAGGGGAAGGGGGGTCAGGAGGTTGTGTAAGTGACTCTTCCAATATGAGGCCACGGGGTGCTCGCTTTAAGTCATCGACGTGGATCCATCTGGTGTCCTTAGTGGATAGGTCCTGGAGGTGAAATTTGTTGCCTTGTTGAGTGAGGACGCGGTGGGGCCCTGTAAATTTGTCATCCAACTTAGAGGAATGAGTACGGGAATGAGCAAAGACAAGATCGCCTACATTGATAGTGATAGGAGAGGTGGATTTATGTTGGCGCTGCAGCATGTCCTCCTGAGAGAAAGCCAAAGTGGATTGGACATACTGGTGGATTGTCTGGAAGTTGGCCAATTTTAGTTTAACATAATCATCCATGCTGCAGATGGGTTCTGGCTTTGAGGATAAGAGAGAGTATGGGAGGTCCTTGTCAAAACCAAAGAGCACGAAGAAGGGAGATTCGGCAATGGATGCATTGATGGAGCTATTGATTGAGTATGCCACTTGGGGAATCCAGTCATCCCAGGACGAACTATGGGAGCCTAGATGTCTAAGGCACTCTAAGATTTTTCAGTTGTGGCGTTCTACAAGGCCATTGGAAGCCGGATGGTTAGGCACGACATTGCACTTACTAATATGAAAGCGGCGACAGATCTCATCTAGAAGGCTATTGTTGAACTCTGTGCCATTGTCAGTAAGAATGGTATGAGGGGTACCTAATGGGCAAATTACATGATCTACAAAGGCACGTGCAACGCTCTTCGCAATCTTGTCGGAGAGGGGTACGAGGACACAGTAGCGGGAGAAGTGGTCGACCGCTACGAACAAGTACTCAGCGCCGGATTCCGTGAGAGGTAGTTTTAAGAGATTGAGACAGTTTCCCATGGTCGTGACGGGATTGGGTATTGTTAGAGCAGTGCAGGTAAGCCGGTTGATCCTTTGTGGCGGTGGCAGGAGAGGCAAGAGTCACAGTGGGCATTGATATCACGGCGCATGGTTGGCCAATAGTATTTGAGACGTGCTTGGTGCAAGCATCAGTCTTTACCTGGATGGGAAGCTTGAGGGGTATTATGAACAATGTGAAGAACCGTTGGTATCAGGGCAGTGGGGACAACAAGTTGGCGTACTTCGCAATTGGGCATGTCTTTGCCTGTTAGTAGTGTTTTCCTGTACAAGAGATCATCATCTAGCATGAACTCATCTAGTGATACTGGCAGAGTAGGTAAGGTCGAGGCATCGCCAGATTCTAGGAAATAAATGACTTTGGACCACATGGGGTCTTGGCGCTGAAAGTTTCGAACAACTTCTGACTTTAGTGTAGTGTTTTCAGTTACTTCAGGCTGCAGTGATGTTACAGCTGCTGCTACGTGACGTGAGAGTGCATCTGCAACTACATTCAACTTGCCTGGTACATATTGAAAAGTGGGATTAAAGTCCTGGAAAATGACAGACCATCTAGCTAGCCTGCCTGTTAAGTTGCGGTTTTTGAACAAACCACATAGCGGAAGGTGGTCTGTTTGGATACGCACTGGATAACCATAGACTATATCTCTGAAATGTTTCGAAGACCAGACTACCGCTAGCGCTTCGAGATCTGTGACACTGTAGTTACGTTCAGCTGTTGTAAGGGTGTGACTAGCATACGCTACTACGCGCTTCCTTGATGCTTCATCGAGTTGCATCAAAACGGCACCAAGTCCAGTGCCTGAGGCGTCTGTGCAGAGAAGGAAGAGTGTGGTATAATTAGGGAATGCTAGAACAGGAGCATTTGCAAGAGCTGTCTTTAGCTTTTGGAAAGCCTGTAACTGGTCGTTAGTCCAAACAAAGGGCACATTCTGCTTGAGTAAGTGGGTCAGAGGAGCGGCGTCTTTGCATAATCTTGTATGAATCTACGATAATAGCCACTGAGGCCCAGGAAACTTCGTACAGCTTCGGTAGTAGTAGGTTCTGGGAATTTAATAATCGCTTTAGTTTCATCGTCATTAGTATGAATGCCTTGTGCATCTACGACGTGGCCTAGGAATTTGATTTTCTTTCGCAGGAAGTCACATTTACTGAGATTGATTTTCAGGCCTGTGAGCTGGAGGCGTTCAAAGACTTGCTGGAGCTTGGTAAAATGGTCAGGGATGGATTTACTCACAACAATGATATCATCTAGGTAAGCAAAAAGAGAGTGTCCCATCATACCGCTGAAGACTGAATGGATAAGTCACATGAACACGGAAGGAGCATTTCTCAGACCAAAAGGGAGTCTCTTAAACTGAAAACGTCCAGAAGGGGTGCTGAAGGCTGTAACTGAGCGAGAGGACTCTTCCATTTTGACCTGCCAGTAACCGCTGAGGAGGTCTAAAGATGAAAAGACTACGTTATTTTCACCAAGGGATTCTAGCAAATCAGTGAGGACGGGTAATGGGAAACGGTCTGGAACGGTGATAGAATTGACCTTACAATAGTCAACTACTGGTCTAAAGTTGCCGTCCTTCTTTGGTACTAAGAAAAGTGGGCTATTCCATGGACTGACAGAGGGTTCAATAATGTCCTGGTCTAACATGTTCTGTACCATTTGATCTGTTTGCTTTCTCTGGCTGTGAGGAAATCGATACGCTGGTATGTAAATCAGCTGCGTTCCTGGTAGTAGTTCAATCGTATGTTTGACAAGGTCTGTTCTCCCCATCGGTTCACTGGGTAAGGCAATCACGTTTCTATACGAGGTCAGAAGGTCAAGGAGTTGTGGCGTATTTTCTGGGAAATCCGTGCAAGTGAGATGTGAGAGCATATCGGGTGAATATGTCGGCGCAGATCCCGTAGAGTTAATAGTACATACACCGATTGGCGTACTATCACTAGTCTGAATAGTAGGAATTGAGGAATCCTGGCACACCTTTATGGCCGCTGGGTATACTAGGAAGTCTCCAATCTTTACACCACTTTTAAGTTTTAGTGGAGCATTTGTGACATTGAGCAAGTACAGGTAGCATAAACTGTCCTCTAAGACTGTACACCACACTGACTCATAAGTCAAGCCATTCACACCACACGTCTCAGGTAGTGTTAGTACATCCATTCCTACTTTCGCACCAGCAACACAAACAGAGACTTTGGTGAACTCATGCGGTAACAAAATTGTGCACGTATTTGTTACTGCACGTTTCGTCTCTGCGTGATGGAGAAGATCATTCACACTGTGTGAAGTAGGTAACTGAGACATGTCTGAGTCAGCGATAGTGTCGTCGGGAGAGGAGGTAAGAGCCATTTCCGAAGGCTGAGAGGATGTATCAGTAGACATGGAGGAAGTTATGTCCTTGCTCGCAGTCAGTAAAGGAATGATCTCTGTATTCTCAGATGATGATGGTGGTGGTTTGGGCTGGTCTGGACTTTTTGGTAGTGATCGGGACAGAGGTAACTGAAGGACTGATTTGATCATAAGAACAGGACGGGGACATTCCATACTGTATACTGGGAATCCAGAAATGTCTATACTACCACAGGCAGGTAATAATGCAATGGAGTGTTGTGCCATGGTGGAGAAACCAATAAGGGCATCTGCGGGATACTGCAAGTCATTAGTGACATGAAAGTCAATTGGGATAGGGGGCAAATCTCTGTGTAGTTTGACTTCTAGGGTGACTCTTCCCTTAACCTTAAACTCTGAGCCTTCGACACCACATAGGTGAATGTCTGGTGGTTCTAGGAAACTGACGTGGTTGTGATGGCATTGAATAATATGTAAGGAATTGTTGGAGATCAGATTTAATATAGATCCTGTGTCCAAGAAGAATGACATTGGTGTGTCATGACCATCCGAGAATGACTACACCCGAGGATGTTATGGGACCAACATGGCAGATGGGGAGTTGGGTTTCTGGTTCTATGTGATAGTTGGCCGATACGGGCGCGGCGCTTCCCCCAACTGGTGGCGGTTGAGGTAACGACATTCCTCAGTGGTGTGAGTCATGCTGGATTTGTGGTATGTGCATTTTGGACGATGGAAGCGGGAAGGCGTACACTGTCTGGTTTGGGAGTGAGAACGTCTGTATTTACTGTCGGAACTGGATTCTCGATGTCCAGGATGACCACAGTGCCAACAAAGAATCGAAGATTGTCTGTTCTGTCGGACGCTAGATTGATCACAACCTGCGATAGGAGAACGATGCGTGGCAGGTCTGCCGCGTGTGGTGGGACGGGAGCGAGATTGGTCTGGGGTAGTGGAGGTGTGACAGACTGAGGAGGCCAAGGGTTGGGTGGTGCCCTGATGCATGTAGTTCGAACCGGTTCTTTCATGAATGGCTTTAGTGACCTGAATAATTTTATCTCCTGGACTGAAACCCATTTCCAAGGCTAGCTCTCGCTGTTTAGAAGTAAGCCAGTGAAGGAATCTCTGGTAACCAATTAAGTCAGCAAAGTTGGTGAGTGAAATCACTGGAATGCCATTTTTGTGTTCTAACCATTTCGTGCCTACCAGTAATTGGAGCATCTCACTACTAGTTGCTTTCATGACGGCGGCAGCTTCACGGAGCTTGGCATGTTGTGCTGGGACCCTCAAGTCCTCATCCATTTGGTTTAGGAGATTAATGAATCCCATGAAAGACGCGGTATTTGAATGCTGGCAACAAAGGCTGATGAGTTCTGTACAAAAATCAGCAAAGATATTAATGCTATCGAAATGTCCTGCACGGATCGCGGATCCGAAGTCCGATTTGCCATGGTGCAAGCGACCCATGAGGTAGGCTACCTCACGATTCATCGGTGATCTGCCGTTTGTGGATGTCGGGTTCAACTTCTCTGAGGAAATCATAGACAGACCAAGTTGGGTCCTGGCCGGTAAATTTGGGACGATTGGCATCATCGAGATGGATAGACTGTGGAGGGGTGACCATAGCTGGAAGTGCGAAGTGTTGGAAGGAGAGGAGTGGGAGAGAGAGAAGGTAGTGGTAGTTAAGGGCAAGCAAGACGGGGTATGAAGTGAGGCAGGAGACTGAACGATAGGGGAAGGAGTAGAGGAAGAAGAAGGGAGTGTAGAGGTAGGGGTAGAGGAGGAGGTATCTGGATTTACGAGTGTAGGATGGGTAGTAAGTGGTTCTGCGGGAAGTGAAACGGGAGTCTCAGGTACAGGTCGGTGGTACTCTTTGCCACTTCGTAAGTGAGTGATTGTGTTAGAGTCGGCAGACGGTGTATGATCAGGTGATGTTTCCGGGTCGAGAGGGCTGGTGTTAAGCGGTTGATGTGGAAAGTATGACATTTAATGCGGCTTTGGAAGATGAGATGAAGGATGAAGATGGATATGTAGGTGGAATTGTATAATATAAAGATGAGAGAATGTAATACACGAGTAGGTGTGAAAACGAATGAAGGTGAGGGGATGGAGGGTTTAAATAAAAGGCGAAGGATGAGATGGATAATAAATAAAGTAGGTGAAGATGAAAACGGGGTAATGGAAATGAGATGGAATATTTACAAAATATCCAATCTGTAGAGAAAATCGAGGATAATCTCAATAGAAAGGTAAGGTATACTATAGTTACACAGTAGAGACAGGATTGACGAGATGTATGACGTGCAGGTGTGGCTGGGCATAGCGGGGCTGGGGTGGGGCGGCGCTGGAGGGACAGCTGGTCAGAGATGAGAGTGGCTAGGGACGAGACTGGAGCGATATGTTGGATGAGTCTTAGAAGAGGCGGAACTTCTCGCTGGGCTTAAGTCAAGATGGGAAGAGACGCTCCGATGAGTCACCGGCAGGGAGTTGTGGGCCTAGGAGGCTCACGTAATTCAGACCACATGTGAGGGCAGGGTGTGGCGGCGTCAGGACCGGTGGTGGGGTGTGAGGGCAGATGTTGGTACAATGCAGGTGCAGAGCTGTTGAGTTGCAAATTCAGAGAATGGCGGTGGGCACACAGTGATAAGTGGCACCGTGGGGGCAGGATTTATGATGAGTTCAGAACAGGTGTCGGGAACAGGTGAAACAGGTGCGTAGGTCGGCAATGGTGACACTTGCGGTCAGGAACAAGGTGTGTGGGTGGGGTTGTTTGAGAGGTGAACACTGGTGAGAGAAATTGTACACCCGGAAGCACAGCTGCTTATTACACCACGAGAGGCACTGAGGAGGGGTGAGGCTGTGAGATGCGAGACGTCGTGTATCTGTTGGTGTCACTAAACAGTGTAGGAGGCGGTCAGAATCTGATGGTCCGAAACACCGCTGCTACCAAATGTAACTTGCAATACTTTGGTGATAGAAACTCCGTGTACAAACAGCTAGTTAAGAAGTTTATTACGAGCTCACAACAAAATAGTCTGCCCTTCTTGAGTGTCTGCTCTGAACTGACGCAGTAACGCCTTCTTCCCAGGCTTGGACTCTGGGAAAGCGTGCTAGGTCAGCAAGTTTAGTGGGGGCATGTATGCATTGGGGGGGGGGCATATATACATCGGGGGTAGACATATTGTAGGGGGGGTACAAAACAAACAAATAAGAGACACTGCCATATGAAGAGCGCTTGCCGGATGGATCCGGTTGTGTCTGAGGTTAGACATTGCCACCCTATATGTCTGTAAAATTTTATTAAGATCGGATGAGAATTGACGGAGATACGAATTTTTGAAAAATTTAAAAGAATTCAACCTCCCACCCAGCCCAGGGCCTTTGACTGATGAAAAACAATAGGCTTTCAGGGTTTATGGATATCTACCTTCTGATTTTTTTGATTTTTTTTTTCAGAGCGATTGATGCAAAACTGTGACCTGTAGAGTGCAGACAAACAAACAAACAAACAAACGTGCGGAACTGATGAGCACTCTTGGCAAATTGAAAGATTCCGGCAAGCAACAAACGGGAGAAAACATACTCCCCTTGTCGGAAAGAATTATTCGTGGGTAATAGTAACGGAAAAGTGTCACTATTTTAAATCGTAAAAGTTGGTGTGTCTCCATTTGTGTGTGTGTGTGTGTGTGTGTGTGTGTGGAACTCAGGTGCGTGACATAGCGATTTCGGCGTCTCCCATTGTCTGGTGGAGGACCCGAGGGATATGACGTCATGGGTAGCAGAGCATCTCACTGATTGGTTAGGATAGTGGATGGAGCTTAGGGGAGTGACGGTGTAGCGTTATGATCTGTCCCCCTGTCCGCCCCCTACGGCGCATGCGCGGAGGTTGCCAGAGGCCGCCACAAATATGCCATTTGTCCTCTGATCTCTGCAGGGGTAACATGATCGGAGCCTCTCGCCCTTTGTTTACAAACAGCAAATGGTCATTCCGGCTGCTCTTATCATTCGTCTCAAAGCTTTCTCGGGTAGTTTTCGCCCTTAAATTAAATTAGGTTAGGCGGAAAGCAGTAAAAATTCGAATTTCTAAGGTATGAATGAGTTAGGTTGGATAAACATAGTTATAATTAATCATCTGGGGACGAGTTATCTAATCTGTTAGGCGTGAGGATTGCCTTAGCTTTGAATCTTTACAGGAATGAGTCAAGCTCGTATTGTCCCGTGTATTAAACCATTTTTATCATACATATCCTTGAAATTATAAATAGTTTTGGCACACACTACCTCATTCGGTTGTGCATTCCACTGATCAATTGTCCTATTAGGGAAACTGAATTTCCTTACATCTTTATCACCTCTCTTTTTATGCTGTATTTTGCAATGTCCTCTTGCTGATGCTTCACACATATGATATATATTCATTTATGTCTATTTTCTGTTCCCCTGATATGCATTTATATAGCATAATCATGTCTCCTCCTCTCCTGCAGCGTTGGTAAATTCAATCTTTCCAGTCTTTCTCAGTAACTAAAATCCATTAAGCTTGGTACCCATCTTGTAGTGGCCCGTTGTACTTTTTCAATCTTATCTGTGTTTTTTGAGATGAGGATTCTTGCAAAGAGCTGCAAGAGGAATTGAACAAGTTTCATGAATGGAGCAATAAATGGCGAATGGAATTTAATGTGGATAAGTGTCATGTAATAAAATTTGGTAAAAGTGAGAAAAGACCAGATTGGTATTATAAGTTAGGAAGATCAACCCTACACATATCAGAAAAGGAGAAGGACCTAGGAGTAATTATCAGTAACAGACTATCTCCTGATGATCACATCAGTGAGAAGGTACGAAACATGTATACATTGCTTGCTAATATAAGAATAGCATTCACATATATAAATGAAGATATGCTGAGGAAGATATTCATCAGACCAACTCAGGAGTATGCATCACAAGTAGTCTGGAATCCTCATCTCAAAAAACACAGATAAGATTGAAAAAGTACAACGGGCCACTACAAGATGGGTACCAAGCTTAAGGGATTTAAGTTACTGAGAAAGACTGGAAAGATTGAATTTACCAACGCTGCAGGAGAGGAGGAGACATGATTATGCTATATAAATGCATATCAGGGGAACAGAAAATAGACATAAATGAATATATATCATATGTGTGAAGCATCAGCAAGAGGACATTGCAAAATACAGCATAAAAAGAGAGGTGATAAAGATGTAAGGAAATTCAGTTTCCCTAATAGGACAATTGATCAGTGGAATGCACAACCGAATGAGGTAGTGTGTGCCAAAACTATTTATAATTTCAAGGATATGTATGATAAAAATGGTTTAATACACGGGACAATACGAGCTTGACTCATTCCTGTAAAGATTCAAAGCTAAGGCAATCCTCACGCCTAACAGATTAGATAACTCGTCCCCAGATGATTAATTATAACTATGTTTATCCAACCTAACTCATTCATACCTTAGAAATTCGAATTTTTACTGCTTTCCGCCTAACCTAATTTAATTTAAGGGCGAAAACTACCCGAGAAAGCTTTGAGACGAATGATAAGAGCAGCCGGAATGACCATTTGCCGTTTGTAAACAAAGGGCGAGAGGCTCCGATCATGTTACCCCTACAGAGATCAGAGGACAAATGGCATATTTGTGGCGGCCTCTGGCAACCTCCGCGCATGCGCCGTAGGGGGCGGACAGGGGAACAGATCATAACGCTACAACGACATAAGTTTTGGCTCCTCCCGTTGGTTAGGAGCTTCGTGTAAGGAGATAATGCAATGCCCTTGTGTATATGCTGACTAGCTGTCCTCCATGTGAAGTGCCTCCCTAACATTGCTTAAAACCAAGCCCAACGCTTCTCTGCTAAGCACACTGTGCTATAAATAGCTGGGTGGGTAGGTAAAGGTAGGCTTTTAGGGTGGTTTTTACTCTGCTTCCATTAGTCAGATCTCGTTGACGGGCTTGCGTTGCTAGTAATGGTTACAGAAAATACCAGGAACATGTGGGGGCTGCAGCTGTGGAAAAATAATAGGGTAAAATAGCTGTGAGTGGAGAGGTGGGGGAATCGACACTTACAGGCGAGAGTTTAGAGTTCATCAACCCCTAATCAAGTGGTGGCACACTGGCGATAGGTGTGTGCGACATTTTCTCCTAAACTGGTATATTCCCGGAAAATTTGCCCTGACTGAGGGGTGAGTGCTAGGTGCCGCGATTTTTTTTTTTTTTTTTTTTTTTTTTTTTTAAGGAAGAAAAGTCAAAGGTTTTCTTGCGTGTCTCTCGTGCTCAAGCTTTGATTGTTTCAAAGCTTCTGAGGGATTTACTGAGAGGGAAGTGTTCGACTATTATGACAGAGGATAGTCGTAACTATGTGTTCCAGCGTGAGTGGACTTTTATCCGCGTTCATGGATCGATATTCTTGTCTCTTAGTTTACCTTTCTTGGTTCTAATGCAGTGTAGAGGGATTAGCTGAAACTCGAGGTTCTTAGTTGGGGAGTGTATCTTCTGTGGTGCTTGAATGTAGTTTTCGTTTGTTTCTGAAGTACACCTCTCATGTGTAGGAAGGTAATTGTGTCGGGGGGAAAGGGTGTACACACCACATAGACTACAGCAATTTTGAACAGGGTGGAAACAAAAGCGTTTCCTCGCAAGAGCTCCCCCTCCCACGCTACCTCCATCTTTGCAGCAATGTTGTGTGTGTCTTTCTGGTCTAATGCTTCTGCTTTAATCAATGCTTTTAAAAACTTTTCTTGCATCCTTCTCCCATTATGGATGACACGCAACGCCCGTCTTGCTACACTTTGTCAGAATATCTCTTTCCTATGTAACTCTAATGTAAGAAGTAACCGGTATCCCAGTCTTTCATGTACTCAAATGGTCACCTCCGGAAATGTCTTCCTCTGTCTAATTTTCCCAGTATATATGTGTCCCAGTCTTTTGAATGCAATGTGTTCAGACATCTCCAAATAAACGGATCTTGAATTTGATTCTCTTTTATTCAACTTCCACTGGAAAGAACAAGCTTCGATAACCCTCAGTTCCAGTTTGTTTGTTTCTTTTTATTAATAATCAAGGGTTTGAATGAACTTGCACAATATACTACCATACATTTATAGAAATGTTGGCTTATTGAAATAATCACATATACGACCATGGACCTACGCGTAGAATTCCTGACACTCACATGCACACGCACACACACATGGATACATACACAAACAATTGATACAATCACAAGCAGATACCCATAAACACACTCAAATACCCAAACACACAAGCTCACACGTGGTCGTTTCCCATATCAGCTCATTTACCTGTACTAGGTGCAAAAGAGCATCCTCTGGATCGTATGACTTTACTGAAAAGAAAAGTCATGCCATCTCCTTGTTATTTTTGCAGACAATTGTAATTAGAGTTTTTGTAAGCGTCCTTTGTCTGCTCTTATGCCGAGCTGGTTGACTGTGAGAATCCGACACCCCCTCCCCCCCCAGTTCTCTCTCTCTCTCTCTCTCTCTCTCTCTCTCACACACACACACACACACACACACACACACACACACACACACATACACACGCATGGATACCGTGCCCTATCTCTCACACGTACACCTTCCTACCATTATCGTTTTACTTAACATTTCCCCCTCACCCTAACACTCATCCCCAACTCTTTTCAGTGCTATATACTGTAGCGCACACTCTCTTATTTCTCATATTAATCTCTCGCTCCCTCCTTCACCTCTCATCCTTATACCTCTCGTGCACATAATCTTACTTCTCACTCAGTCACCTCTCCCGCCCTGACTCTCTCCCACCTTCACCTCCAACACCCAGTTTTATTCGTTTCCGTTCCTCCCTTCCATTAAGGATTAATCATCAGCTGCTGGAACTCATAAATACATTCAGTTTCACAGGTTAACAATTTTTGCTGTTAACTCTTTTAGCAGTTAATGCAAACTTAGAAGATTTCTTCTGATCAGATTGTGATAATTACATCACCCTCAGACCTCATGAGATTTCTAAGCAGCGAGAAAAATCGCCTGCCATTAGACAGAATTAACCATTTGGGGTTAGATACAGTTAAATACGTAAATTGTCTCCCGATACTAAGGGTTCAGTCCAGTATATTTTATTCAGCTGAGGAAAATATATATCTCTTAAAGGACGAAATGGTTACTTCCTTTAAGCCTGAATTACACACACACACACACACACACACACACATATATATATATATATATATATATATATATATATATATATATATAGTATATAACCCTACATCCTCATTTACTGGCCGTGGTTACGCCTTGTCTAATTAAATCATCAAGGCGTCACCCACACTCTGTTTATAAATAAGCCGCAAATCTGATGCCTCATATATAAAGCAGGTAAAACAAACATGGTGACGGAGGGGTGAAGGGAGGGGGTATGATGAAAGGAGTGGGGGTGAGAAGAAGGAGGAAAGATGTAGTGGAGAAATGAAGAAATAAAGAGAGGTGAGAGGAGGGGGGACATGGAGAGGAGAAGGGACGGAAAAGCAAAACGAAATAACTGTAAGGAGGAAAGAGAAGAAGGGGGTATTGAAGGTAGGAGCAGTCAAGAAAGAAAAAAGGAGCGGAGCAAGGCTGTTAGTACGGTACGTTACGGAATGTTTTTACGTGCCTCGTACTTGGCTGCAATACCGTACCGTAATGTCGTACCGTATCTTCAATTATTTTTCTGTACCGTAAAGTACGGGAAAAAATACAGTACCGTAATTCCGTACTTCTATAGTGCCATAAGCAAAACTAATGCTATGCTCCATGTAATGCTCTATGAACATTATATTGAAGTATATATATGGATTTACGAAGGAACATTTAAGAAGTGACTCTAGATGTACTGTAAATGTGCTGTGTTGACTGGAGAAAAATAGCCTATAACCTGAAAAACGTCTAATTGTTATAATAGTAATAATAATCAGTAAATGTAAAGATAAAAATAATAATGATAACAGTAATTATTATAATTCACTTTTGTTCGAGATAGGCCTAAGATATTTATTTGTTTGATTGAAAAAAACATATTTTTCTAGGAATTTTATTGATTAGAGTCATGCAAGATATTTTGGCTATGTACTGTGCATGATGGCGTTCACCATCCACTCACTCGTTGTTATGCTGCTCTCGGATGCCTGCCCTTTCCTCCCTTCTCTCCTTCCTTCCTCTTCTGTCTTTCTTTCCGCCATTCTTTCCTCTTCCTTCTGTCTACGGGTGACTCTACATTGAGAGACAAGTCAAATGGTTTCCTGTACACCAGGAAACCATTTACTACGCTCGGTGGTAACCATATAACCAGAGTATGGCGCCTTTTGGTTTAATGGGTAATTAAGGCTCTCTAGTCGGACTGAGCCTGTGCAGGTTTATATCCAAGGGATGGTTAGGGTTTATTGTTCACGTAATGTCCTCCATTATCAGTACGTAGAGATGTTGTATCTTTAGCAATATTTTATAGATATTTTTTTACCGTAAATGTTCAGACGAACTGGCTTCAATTGTTCCTCCCCTTCACATTTTCTCCCGAAATACTCGGGCAGCTGGGAGCGCCCATGAATTCATACTCTCTCCCCCGCAATGCAGAACCTCTGCTTATCAAAATTCATTTATCCCCAGAACTACTACTCTCTGGAATTCACTTCCTGGGAGTTGTTTCCCACAAACATTTAATCCACTTCAATTCAAATCCAGTTGTTATAAATATTTTATGACTGGAGGATGCCTTTAGGCACATGGACTTATATATTTTTTCCCCTTGTTTTTCCTTCCTCCGTTCATTATCTATTTAAAAAAAAAAACTCAGAGATGAGTGAGGCTGGTCACGCATCTTAAATTCAGGACCAACTTGCCTAGCCCCTGGTTCCTACGCTCCTCATGGTTCTGAACTTAATTAAATGATGAATGAACGAAAAAGAAAAGGGCAAGATTATATAAACTTTTGTGCAACAAACTTGTCCCTTGTATATCGCCAATATAGGATATAATTGAAAGTGTGATGAATCCACGAGGTAGTGAATACTGAGAAATGGAAAGTATTCTTATGGCATACCAGGTTTCATTACCACCAAAGTTGACCTTCCCATCAGTGGAATACCAAATCACAATTTTCCGTTACCAAACTGTTACCTCATTACTAATTTTTTACAGATCTCTTACTGAAAATTACCAGGTGGCAAGCCTGCACCGGCCGCCACTCAGTGCACTCACAATTGATTCATGAATAGTTCGCGTAACGCACCGTGATCAGTACCGGCCGGCGGACGGTGCTGATCACAGCCAAGCCAAGAGTGGGAAAGGGTTGGCCCGGCTGGACAGTATGGCTGCTAATCAAAGGATATACAGTATATATATATATATATATATATATATATATATATATATATATATATATATATATATATATATATATATATATATATGGTATGATACTGAAAAACTGGAAGGTTAGCTATCTCTTCGGGATCTGCTAGTGCACCCAATGAAGCCACAAAGGCATTAATAATTGCATGGTCTTGTTTTTAAGCCTGGAGTACGATATGGTACGGAATTTTGCCCATTTTTCCGTACCTGAACCGGACAATACCATGCTTCGAGGAAAATGTACCGTAATTCCTTACCGTACGTTTTGACTAAATATCAACCGTACCGTAGCCTACCATAGTACTTCGTACGGTACCGTACCGTAATGCCAGCCTCGGAGAGAAGCGGCGGAGAGGAGGGAGTAGGAAGGAAAGGGGCCATAAGGAAGATGGAAGAGGATGAGAAGAGCAAAGAGAGAGAAAAGGGGAGGAGAGGGGACTGGTGGACAGAAATACGAGTAGAGAGAAAAAGGGGTTGTGGCGAGAGAAGGAGGGGGAAGAGAAGAAAAACAAGAAAAGAAGAATAGCAGAAATAAGAGAGAGAGTAAGGGCAAAAATAAAAAGAGAGGTGACGACGGATATGAAAAATGAAGAAGGAAAGAGAAAATGAATAGAAGATGTGAAAAGAAATAATTTTTTGTACATGAAGGCAAAAGGAAAAGAATATAAAGAGAGGCAAGACATGGTGAAAAACGAGAGTAAGGAAGATTATGGAGAAAGGAACAAGGAAAGAAGCAGAGAGACGCACATTGAAGGAAGGGAGGATGGAAATGAAGAACATAGGAAAGAAAGGAAGGGGGAAACAATGGAGAAAGGAAGAAATGGAAAAGCTGATTGGTTAGATGGCAAGTAACAGAAGAAACAAAGAAAAAATGGAAGAAATGGTACGAGGAAGAAGAGGAAAAAAACAAAAAGACCTAATCAAATTAGACGGGAAGGTAAGGAAGATGGAAGGCGAAAAAGAAAGGACAGAGGAAAAGATAATCAAAAGAGATTTCATCAGACGAAAGTGGGAAAATCAATAGTGAAAAGAACATGTGAACAGAAGGAATGAAGAAAAGAAAGAAAATATTATGAGAAATTGAAAGATGAACGTGGAAAGGAGAGACAGAAGGATAAATGGAAAAGGAAAGCAAAGGAGACCCAGAGTAATGAAGAGTCAGGAGACCATTAGTGAAGGGACAGGTAAACGTCTGCCATATGAACACCTGACGCCCTACTCACCACAGATATAAACAAACATGGAGACAGCTGTGTGCCGTGAGAGGGATGAACGGGAATATGAGGGAAGGAGGAGGAGGAGGAGGAGGAGGAGGAGGAGGAAGGGGAGCAGCAGCAGGAAAAGAAGGAGGAGGAGGAGGACGAAGAGGTAGAGGAGAAAGAGGAGGAGGAGGAGGAAGAAGAAGAAGAGGCTGAAGAGGAGGAGGAGGAGAAGCAGAAGCAGCAGCAGAATGAGGAGGAAAAAGAGCAGAAGGAGGAGGAGGAGGCTGAAGAGTGGGGATGGGAGAGGATGGGGAACTTTATGTGTGCAATGATTAAGGAGCCATTTTCACGTGCTCTGAGATAGTAAAAAAAATTGACTAAATATATCCATATTTTGGGATATGAAGTTTTTGTCCTGGCTACCCTGCCTACAGATCAGCTTTAGGGGTGTCAGAATTTTGATATATAGGTAGGCTACGTTGCAAGATAGATAGGCTGATTGCTTGATAGAAATTAAGACAAACTGAAGAAAAATATATTTCTCCTTCAGAATACTACAGTACTCTTGGTGAATAAGATTGATTTAGATACCTCAGAGTCCTTCCATCATTTTGACTCAGATATTTTATTTCCTATCTTGTCTCTTACTGTTTCTATCCGTGTTTCTGTGGCTTCATCTCAAGCACTGTGCAGGGGCATTAATTTCTTGAATCCGGATGTCGTCCTTTTTAAAATACTGCAGCTGCCACCAGACATTTTGGTGAACTTGGAAACAGCCTCTCTTACCTAATGGATTTATGAAGATTATATCTAACCCTTCGAGTTCAAGGAGTCTATTCTAAGCTGAATAAATTCGCCAGAGGATGACACTAATTAGATGAGGAAGATGGTCCAGGGGTAAATGGGTCTGGCTGTCTGTAGGGTACAGTTCTCATCTGTGGCGGAGCCCACTACATACAGCATTTCTAAACAAGGTGGAGTCAATGACCTATCGTCTCTTCAACTGTTCTCCTCTCATTGACTTCCTTCAGCCTCTTCTCTTTGATGCAATGTTACATCTCTTTATTATATATCTTTACTTCAAAGGTCACTGCTATCCTGACATGCCTAGCAGCGTCCAGTGCTCGTTACCCTGGGCACGCAATTCTCGTCTAACCATGATCTCGCATTCCTTTCTCTCCAACTACTTAATGGCCAGTCCTTCATGTACACAGCCGGTCAGTTCTGGAACTGTCTTCCTCAGTCTGACTTTCTCACTGCCAGTCACCATCGGTCTTTTTAAGTGAAAAGTGTCCAGGCATCTTGAAATAAGAGGTTATCAATTTCGGTTTGTTTTTATTCAACTTTCTCTGCACAGGACAGCTTCTACATGCCCCAACCCTTTGGTTCTTTCACTTCCGCATAAATGAAGTCAAGTACACCCATATGATGAAAAATCACTAAAACTGTGGGAACTGTTAGAACGTGAAAAATATTCGTCTACAAAAATCAGTAGTGATTTATGACCCCGGAAATTATGACTTTCAAAATCCAAACACTCGTATTTGCTTATTTATTTCTACCCATTTTGGTTGCGCAGTAATCGGGTTCAAAACAATCTCAATCTTAGTTTTTTACGGCAGCAGGAAATGAGAGTAAATAAAAAAAAAAACTAGTTATGATTAAGAAATTTAGGCCATCTTCATCATGATCCCACCTTTTTCCCCGTGGGTGGGGTGAAATAGTGTACAGAAACTCAGAAATGGGAAAAAAATACGATAGTGTGACAAGTCCTCAACCGTATGCCAAATGAAATGGGCCATATACCACCATCATTCAGGGCCCCCAGATCCTGGCGCCACCCGACAGATACACCTGCCCACATCATTACGTATCAGACAGTCATACCGACAACTGTTAACTTACATATTTAAAAATAACAACAACGACAGTAATAACAATAATAATAGTAGTAATAATAATAATAATAATAATAACAACAAAAACAATAATAATAATAATAATAATAATAATAATAATAATACAGCAAAATGTTTCAAAACTCAGAGACATGTACAGAACACACACGAGTGAGATGGAGGGCACAACCAAAGTCAGACAAGGAAGACATTTATCACAGCAGAGAATAATGTAAGGCTGAGACTGACGAACGACTTATTCACACGTCGGTGGCTGAGTGACACAAGTATGACAGTGATACAGTTGTTAGGGTTCACAGAGCGTTGTTGCACTGAGATGTCACGCGTGGGTAAATCTGATTGGTGGAGAGAGAGAGAGAGAGAGAGAGAGAGAGAGAGAGAGAGAGAGACAGAGACAGAGACAGACAGGCAGACAGAGACAGACAGACAAACAGACGGACAGACAGGCAAACAGACGGACAGACAGAGACAAACAGACGGACAGACAGAGACAAACAGACAGACAGACAAACAAACAAACAGAAAGACAAAGAAAAAGACAGACAGACAAAGAGCATTATCTTCCTGTCTTGGTCTTCTATAACAGACGTGCGCTGAATAAACTAATGTCGAAAAGTGGACAAAATGGTAATGATAATACAAAACTACTAAACACTTCAGGATCAGTTTTCTCGTATGCATCCCTCGATATTAGTCACTGGGTCAAATATTTGCCTAAAAATATGTCGGTATGGGATCAAGTGTACCAGGACATACAGTTATCATGCAGGGATTCTTACTAGAGCAGCGCACGTCAAGAGTAAGTATGGTGCACCGCTGGCCAGTGTTGGGGTGGGCTGTGGTTGGAATTGGGATGATCAAAGAAGCCCTATTCAAGCCTCCCTGGAAACGATAAAAAGGGGGAGAGGACGACGGAAAGGTGAGGGAGTGGCAGGAGGGGACACAGGAGGAAGTGAGAGGGAGAGTGTCAGGAATGAGTTACGTTTGAAGGCAAGAGGAAGAGAATGATGGTAGAGATGTAGGAAGAAGGGGCTGGATACTAAAAAAGAGCCTTTACCCACGAGGTCAGTTGATGATAAGGCCTTTTTGCATGGCAAGTCAAAGGTGCCTTTGATGGCACACCCGATTCCCACACTCAATTTTAAAGGTGCCTTTGGTGTGCCTTTCCGCGAAAAGCAACTTTCCCTCAGAAGGCGCCTTTTGATACCCTAGCCAATCACAGCAGCTTTATGAAAATACTCTTAGGAAGCGTCTCCCAATCACAAAGCAGCATTTCGTATCAGCCGACGAAGGTAAACAGAATATGACGTGAGGGTGCAACGCAGTAGTCTCGATATAATTTCAGTTTTCGTAGTGAAATTTTGTGGGATTAGAGAATAACCATAAGCTGGGATTCAATCTCTCTCTCTCTCTCTCTCTCTCTCTCAACGCAGAACCTGGGGGAGGTTGGTGAGGGCTATAATAAAGGCGACAAAAGTCCTGTCACCTCTCCTGCTTTCCTCTCCATAAACTCTAAAATGGAGTTTAGTGAATCCGCAATACAAAAAAATTACATTGTATCCACCGAGTTAGGCACAATGGACCATGTAGTACGGCTGGGCAAGTATAGCTCCATGGAGAGACAGCTACATCTCTCACCAGAAATACACTACCCTGGTGCGAGCTCGAACTGTTAACAAGACGGTGAAGATCGAGTGCTACCACTGTGTTGTTCTGAACCCCGCAGCAAATACCCGAAGAAAACAACACCGATGACCATGATCTGTGGCCAAATATTCATCAGTGTCAGATGCTGCGGTTTGATCCTGATTGTCAAAGTCTAGAGAGAGAGAGAGAGAGAGAGAGAGAGAGAAGCAGGAGAGGCGGCAGGGGTTTTGTTGCCGACTTGACATGTGCCCCATGAGGTGCCTCATGAGGTGGGAATCACTACAGAGCGTTGCTTGACAGTGATGCATTACTCGTGGTATAATGGATACAGAATACCGTACTATGGGAATAATCAATACACCTTACAGTATGACTGGAATACACACCACTGTTCTGTCTACTGCATCTCTCTTCGAGATCATATTCATCTGTCATTTTTGCAACCACCCGAGGAGTTTACTCAGCTAAATGGAAGTATTAGTAAATCCCTTCATCCAGCGACGCATTTTTTCTTTTTTTCAGTCTCTAGGCGACAATATTTGACGTTTGGGGGACCTCTAGCTGTGAAGTGGACAGTGAAGGCTTTATTTAACTCCTCCACTCCAAAAAATATCTCCCATGCTGAATAAAATTGTCTGCTGGAGGAGGCACAAACTAAAAGTTACGAAATCAGATTGAAGAAGTCAAGGCAACGAGTATACAGAGGTAGAGATGATTTCGCCAAGAGGTATCATGAGTAAACATAGATTTATTTTATGAATCTTCAATTTGTTGATGTGTATTATGGTTTAATCTTAGGGTTCCCTGATAGTTTTGGTATGCTTTAGGATAGACTTCTTTAGCAAGAGGAAGTCAGATACAGACATCATTCACAGAGACAGAGATCCACCATAGAGATCCAACCTGAAATGGACAAAAGCGTTCGGTGGTAACCTAACTGAAATAAAGTCACTGTACTAAAGGAATTAAAGGCATGAATGGTAAATTACTCTTCCTTCACTTTAGATGCGAGACGCCACTGTTAAAACGAGATTTTCAAACCACACAAGTACTCATAGTTTACGTACTAAATCAGGCCCTAATCATTACGATTTAATATTCAGCTTTGCTTATTTGCAGTACAAAGAACCTTGAAATGCAGTCGCAAGCATCTGTCCAACATCGACCAACCATCATCGTAACAGATCTTAAAATTAGTGCATTGCGATGCCGGCCACAGCTGCACCAACTGAGGATATTATTACCTGCTGAAATATGCCATGGCGGAGGAAGAGGAAGATGAAAATAATAGAAATAATAATAATAATAATAATAATAATAATATTAATAATAATAATAATAATAATAATAATAATACACAAATAATAAGGATAATAATAATACACAAATAATAAGGCTTAAGATTAATGGCTATTGACTGAAAGAGGGTCATTAAGGAATTCAGTCCATTTTTACTTAGTTACAGTTCCATTCGTGTCAACAAATGGGATGACGGAGGGTTAGTGCCCCTCCCTGTAAAATAGCCAACTCAAAGAGAAACGGCCACCCCTCACGGGATTGTGGTGTCCGGCTGTAAATAGATAGGTAAATAAATAAACAATCTTCCTCTAGAATACAACACGCAACAATAACATTTCTTGTACATACAGGTGCCAAATTATGCTGCTGAGTGGACCGGGACATAGGGGTAAAAAAATTTCCTCGGCCCTGAAATAAAACAGTTTTATACTATTTATTGTGGCCTGAATGTGCTAACCATTATACCACCGGCTCTCGTCATAAAGGCAAGAGGGTCACGGACATACATACATACATACATACATTCTATCTATCTATCTATAGCCCGACGCCCTAATCCTGCAAAGGGTGGCCGCAGACAAAACGCCTCCAAGTCGCTCTGTCACTCACCATTTGACTACCCTCCCCCCAACTCACCCCCCCTCCCTCATATACCTCTCAACTCCATCCCTCCACCTCATCCTCGGTCTACCCCTCCCTCTCCCTCCCTCCACCTCACCTACATACACCCTCTTAGTCAGTCGTTCATTCTCCATTCTCTCCACATGTCCAAACCACCTCAGTGTATTTCTCCTAATCTCAACCTCATCCACATCCACCCCACAATGTTCCTTCACTTCTTCATTCGTCAACCTGTCCCTCCATGTCACTCCACATGCTCCTCTCAAGTAACTCATTTCCACTGCTCTCACTCTTGACTTGTTCCCCTCTTGGAAGGTCCACGCCTCGCTTCCATACGTCAGGGTAGGGATCACAATATTATCATGCAGTGACTTCTTAACTTCCATACTCACCTCCCTATTTCTCATCACTGCTTTCAGTGAACCAACAACCTTCCTTCCCTGCTGTACCCTTTCACGCACTTCATCCCCCAAAGTTCCATCCTTACTCATCACACTACCCAAGTACTTGAATGCACTCACATTCTCCATATCCTCACCATCCAACCTCACTGCACACTCTGTGACTTCATTCCTCTCAAACACCATAACTTTACTTTTGTTTACATTAACTTTCAGATTCCTCCTCCTACACACTGTCCCAAATTCATTCACCAAACCTTGCAACTCCCATTCATCTTCACTCAACAGTACTGTATCATCAGCAAACAGCAACACCGGAAGCTTCCAAATCTCACCCTCATTCATTAGAGCCACCCCCACATCCACTGCCCTACCCTGCACCTCCTTTACAACCCCATCCATGTATATATTAAACAGCCATGGAGACATCACACAACCCTGTTTCAGTCCCACATTGAGATCAAAGAACTCTCTCAGCTCACCATCCACTCGCACCGTAACCCTAGCTCCCTCGTACATACTCTTCACAGCACTCAACAATTTCCCCTCCACTCCATATATTCTTAATGCCTTCCACATACCTTGCCTATCTATTCTGTCATAAGCTTTCTCCAAGTCCATGAAGGCAGCATACACTTTCTTTCCCTTCTCTAGATACTTCTCCACTAAACATCTTAGAACAAATATCTGATCTACACACTCTTTTTCCTTCCTAAATCCCCCTTGTTCTTCTCCAACTAGCTCCTCTGTCATATGCCTAACCCTATCAATGAGTATTCTACCATATATTTTGCCAGTCACACTAAGAAGGCAAATACCCCTATGGTTACCACATACTTCTCTCTCCCCTTTTCCTTTGTATAAAGGAACAATTATACCTGATTTCCAGTCCTCTGGAACCCTTCCCTCTTCCCAAGCCAATCTACACAACTTCCATATCCACTCCACAACAATCTCACCCCCATACTCGTACCTCAGCATTTCACCACACACTCCGTCAATTCCTGGGGCATTTTCCAACTTGATCTTCATTGCTGCCACTACTTCCGCCCTACTGATCTCTTCCTCCCTCCTCTCATCTCTTCTTCTCCCAGCTATTCCCCATCCACTTATACTCGCACTGCTTTCACTCTCTACATTCAACAAATCCTCAAAGTGCTCCTTCTATCTCCTCAATTTCTCTCTCTCCTCTCCACCAACAATCTATTATTCATATCTTTCACTCCGCTACAATTTTCCCTTTCACACTGCCTTACTTTCTTTACCTCCTTCCAAAACAATTTCTTACTCTCCCTTCATTTCACACTCAGATTCCTCCCAAACTCTTCATCCACTTTCTTCTTACTCTCCTTCACCAGTCTCTTCACCTCCCTTCTCCTGCTCACATATACCTCTCTCTTCTCTCTCTCATCTTCTCCTCTACCTCTACTCGCCAACCATTCACTATAATGCCTTCTTCTTTTGTTCCACAGCTTGTTTCACCTCATCATTCCACCATGCTGTCCCTTGCACACCCTTGCATCTCCTCCTCATTCCATAAACCACCTCACACATATACATACAGTATATATATATATATATATATATATATATATATATATATATATATATATATATATATATATATATATATATATATATATATATATATCAACAGCACCCGTATTGATAAAATATCCAATGCAAAGCAACCAAATATTCACAATCGAACAGTCTCTTAAAGTACCAGGTAACTAACGAACCATAAATATGTTATCCACTGCAGGATTGGACCTCACCTCAAAGGCAGTGTATTTGTCAGAATTTCCGATGCTGACAAAATACAAAGGTAGAAAGAGTGTTTGTATAGTGAGAGTGACGAATGCGAAAGCCTAAGTGTTAATTATAAAACGGTGCTTCATGCTGGTAAAATTAGACTACCAGATAAATCATCAAATGAATTATATTCATCTACAGACACAAAGACATACAGATCATTTTCCTTAGACCACCCTTCAGAGGAGACAGACAGATAGACAGGTTCATACAAGGATCAACAGACAGCAATATTATAGACATACATGTATACGTACATGGATAGCTAGATAGCTAGATAGATAAAGATAAATTGATAAAAACAAACATAGATATAAAAAGAGACAGATAGATATGCAGATAACTACAAATACATGGAGATGTAGACAGATAAACGACTTGAGACAGATAGTTTGACTGATTGCCTAGCGGATAGATACTCATGACTGAAACAGAGAGCGAAATGATAACCATTCTGGTCCGTGTTATGTGGAAAAGGAAACAAGGGCTCGTTCAGACACACACACACACACACACACACACTCAAAACAATAATAATAACAAAACCCACTCTTCCACCCCCACCCAACCTTTTACACAGATTATTGAGCACGTTAACAGTTAATATTAATATCCCTCCTAAATCATACTCCTCATTCACGTAGCTCTCAGCCTCCACTTCATCCTACACCCTGAGTACGTCCTAAAAGTTGTTAACCCGGCAACCACAAGTGCCCATAAAATCCCTGAGGCAGACCTGTATTTATAAACTGCCTTGAGCTTGGGTTGTTTATAAGACTGTTTGTTTATCCTTTTACCTTCCACAGCACGGGCACAAACACTTCACAGCCAGGCAGGAGTGAGCATGTGCTTGAAGTATATATATATATATAAATGAGAAAGAGAGAGAGAGAGAGAGAGAGAGAGAGAGAGAGAGAGAGAGAGAGAGAGAGAGAGAGGAGTACAAAGGAAGTACAGATATCAGGAGATGCAGTAGCCCATGGAAATGATATCTGTTGAGGAGGAGGAGCTAACTCTACTAAAGGTCTAACCAACGAATGTGAGAAAAGGATTAAAAAGAGGAAGTATAACCAGATAAAATCGTTATCTGCTGTAAAGACAAGTCAGAATGGTCTTGGATCCTTTTATAACCAGGACTCCCGCTGGTAACTCGATCCGTATGAAAGTAAGACTCACCAACGTGGCTGATTTCTGTTTTTCCACAGTGCGTGTTTATTTGTACGTAACACAAGGCGAGGATGTGACCAGTGTCAACACCTTCACTACGATTACCTATTTTTTTTCCTATTTATTCATGCTAGGACCAGACGATTATATTCAGAGAAGGAACCCATTCATTTTTTTTTTTTCTAGGGGTATTCCACAGAGCCTTCATTAACCCTTTCAGTACTTTTTTCCTCCCTTCTCTTACCCTTTCTCTCCCTCTGCCCCCTCTCCTCTCTCACATAACCTATCCCATACCAACCTACCTCACATTCGCCGTCTCCCATCAAACAGTTAAGTGGATGTTGAGGCCTCAAGTGGTATGTGAGGCAGGGCAGGTAGCGGGCTGAGTGGGTAAAATGGATGAGAAAAACAAATAGTGAGACAAAGGCAAATAGATGACGAACGTAGATAATTAACAGAGAATAATAAGGCTTAGGGATGCATTGTAGTGAGCATAGTGGGCTTCGTTGCTACTCTTCCATAGACATTTACTTAGCATAATACGCCATTAAACTGTCTGCTAAATGGATGAAATGGATGAGGGAAATGATAGTAAGATAAAACAGAGAACTAAAGAAGAAGGCTTAGAAAGTTATTATATGTGACATAAGAAGCTTATTAGTGCCTATTCCATATCGATTTATTTTCCACTACTATAATATCGAGATGGTGTACACCAGTACCATACAAGAGGAGACTAAAGGGAACTGTAATGTGCAAAATACGTCGCTATGGAAAAGGTATTGCGATAAGTCTAAGGCTACTGAAAATATGACCCGAAAACGAACAGAGGAGGATGGGAAAGGTTAGATCATTGCCTTTTTACTGAGCTAAGGTCATTATGGCAGATAGTCAATGGTTGCGAGTTCAAGCAATTCCACAAAACACGACCTCCATTTGGCGATATTACAAGAGTGATCAATGAACAAAATTAGACAGGCAATTGCAGTTGATTCTTTTATCCCATTCCACAGCTTGCAGCAAGAGATGGCAAGGCACGCTCTTTTCTTAGCGGACTGGTGATGATGATGATGATAACGATGATTTTTATATCTTTTCTTGTGCACTGTTTACCGGGCACATCGCTCTTTCAGTACATCAGGTGGAACTCTCTACCCCGCGGACACAGGCGACACTCTGTCGTCTGAATCTTCCTCACCCGCCCTTTTCTTCTTTATCCGTGTTTGTCGTTTCCTTTAATATTGTGTTGTCGTGGTTAAGACACACACACACACACACACACACACACACACACACACACAATATTATATATATACATTTATTTATGTATATATATTTTTATACGAGTATATAGATAAGTAGACAGAGATACAATTATACTGAGAGAGAGAGAGAGAGAGAGAGAGAGAGAGAGAGAGTGTTAGGTAGATGGTGATGCATATCTGAATACACAAGCTAAAAAAAAAAAGAAAAAAAAGAAAAAAGTACTCAGTGGGGTCTGCCAAATGTGTGGGTGACAGAAGAGAAATGGCTGAAGAAATATTTACTCTGCAGTTCACAGGTGTCAAGGCTGGTATGGATGGTGGCCTGTCCTCCCTGGGTAAAAAATGCGCCAAATTCAAGCAGTCAGTTTTGGACTTTATGAGGGAGGGCGGCGTGTCGTGGGAAAGGGAGGGGAGGGTGTTGTCAACTAGAGACAGTAAAGCTAGAAAGTGTTTTTGTCAAGGTCTCATCTCACATGATACAGCGTCAGTCATCACATACAGAAATGGAAAAGTAAAATGTTTAGGGGCGCGTATTTTAAGTAACTTGGAAAGTTTTTCATCACTGTTTCTTCAGTTATTGGTTTTGCGCTTTTCATCTTAACACTTGCTGTATAAACTAAATACTGTTGTTTTAGTATGGATATACTCGTACTTTACACAGGCAGCATACACGATGATACTAAGATGTAATACGCAGAGAATATAGCTAATGGAAAACTGTTACGAAATATCAAAATCAACCCAGAATAAGTCTCATGGTGTTACGACAGGAAACAGAGAAAAAAGTTTGGAAATTTGGAGGTTATTCCTCGGCTATGCCTTACATTATATCAATACTACAAGGAAACAGATCATCTGGTAATGAAGAAAATAAAATGGAAGACTAGTTAATTTACCTAAGAAAAGATAAGAATTCGCGATTACTATACACGAAAATACACCCATATTAATTTTCTAAGATTGGTCTTGATAGAGAGAGAGAGAGAGAGAGAGAGAGAGAGAGAACTGAACCCAGTCTGTCTCGAACACTCCCTGATAAAAAAAAAAAAACTCCTACTCCTCTTTTTTCCGCCTCTCTGCCACGCGTTTCTCTCCCCTTCCTCTCTCTCTCTCTCTCTCTCTCTCTCTCTCTCTTCCTTCTTCCGTCTCTTCCATTCTTTTTTTCTCTTCCGTACTCATCCTTCCCTATCCCCTCCCTCTCCCTCATAGTCTCCTCACGTTGTCTACCTCCCAGTACCCCGTCCTTTATCTCACTTCCTTCTCGTCTCTCCAGAATTTACATTTCTTTCTTATTCTTCTCCTTTCTTTTCTCTTTCACCTTCTCCTTCAACCGTTTCTACTTCTAACGTTACCCCTTCATAATCTCTATCTTTCCTTCGTACTTTTCTCCTTCTCTTCTTCCGTCTTCTTCTTCTTTACTATGTCCTTTTCTTAATTCCTTCTCCTACTCCTCCCTTCTTGTATCTCCTTTCCTCTCATGCCTTCTCCTTCGGCTCTCCTATTGCTTCTTCCTTCACCCTTATTCTTCCTTTTCTTTCATTTCTCATTTCTTCTCTCTTTCTTTCTCCAAATTTCTTTCGCTCGTTTTTTCTCTTCCCTGTTCTTCCTTCCTCGTCTTCTTGCCTCACATTCTCCCACACTTTCCTTTCCTTCTCCCTCTTCTTCCCTCCTTCCTTCTCTATGTTCCACACCTCCTGACCCTTTCTCTTCTCTGTCGTCCCTTTTCCTTTCATATTCCTTTCCTGTTTCTCCTTCTTCCCCCTTTTCTTTTCTCTCCTTTCCTTTATTTCTCCCCTCTACATCCTCCTCCTTTCACCTTCTAACTTCCCCTCCAGCCCTTTCTTCCCCTCTCCTTCTCTTTTCCTCACTCTCTTTCCACTTCTCTTTCTTTTCGTCTCTCTCACTCCTACCCTCTTCTCTCCACTTTTCTTCCCTCGTTCCCTATAATTCCAGTTTCCTCTTCTGGTCATCTTTCATCTCCTTCATTCTTCCTCTGCTTCCTTCATCCTCCTTTCCCCTTTTTTTTTTTTTCTCTCTCTCTCTCCTCCGCTCACCTCCCATTTCCCTTGTCTTTTTCATCGTCTCTCCCTCTCTCCTTCCTTAATCCTTCTGCTTCTTTTCTGTCTTATCTTCTGGGTGTGTTAGGGTCGAGTCTACGGGCAGCGCGTCAGAAAACGATTATTCACAGCTTTACAATATATTGCAACCTGCGTATTGGAAGTGCCGTCAATATATTTCTCTCTCTCTCTCTCTCTCTCTCTCTCATTTTAATAATCTTACGTTAATAATGCCAGGCAGAGTATCGTTATGTTTATACACGTTATATGGCGTTCAGTTTTCCTTACTTCGGTGCCTTTAGTGTAATCTCCCCTTGCCCCTAATTGTGCTGCTGAGTTAAGGTTTGACAACTGCGCTACGCCAGGTTAGGGTTGGTCAGATACTAGCCTCTTTGCTGAGCTAGGTATGGAAAAAACAGTCCTCTGGTCGTTTTTCTGACTTGGCAATCTTTTTTCCACGGCAATTTATTATGCCTATTATATATTTTCATCCTATTGAACGTTACTGAATATAGTTATATGATAGCAGATGTGTTAATAAAGAGAAGAAAACACAGATATTAAGCTCAAGTTAAAAAGATGCTTCAAAATCTTCTATGCCACCTACAACACAGGCTATAAGCTCACACTTTCGCCCCCCCCCACACACACACACACACTAACACAAAAACACATTCTGGAAGCTCTTATGTGTCTCTATGTACACATATCATGTGTCGTTTATAAAATAGTAAGAGAATCCTCTGGAGCCAAACACACACACTGGTATAAATACATAAACATACACACACACATACACACATCCTGGTAAACTCACTCTCTCTCTCTCTCTCTCTCTCTCTCTCTCTCCAACCACTCAGCTTCCTGCATTTTATTACCCTAAATTATGTAAATTTCCGTAATTATTTGTGAAGAACATTTCCTCTGGGCCTTTATTGTACGTTCTCAGGATTTTCGGTTTCTTACTCCATTTCCTTCTTTCCTTCCTTTCCTCCTTCCTGTCCTCCTTACTTCCTTCATCTCCTCCTTTCCTCCATCTTTGCATCTGCCTTCTGTCCTTCCTTTTCTCCTTCCCTGCCTCTTTTTTCCCTTTCGTCCTTCTACCCTTCCCCTCGTTCCTTTCCTCATTCCCTCATCCCTTTACACCATCCTTCCATTTCTCCTTTCCTGCCTCCGTGTTTCCCTCGTGAATTCTTACTTTCTTACCCCTCTTACCCTCCTTCCATCCTCCTTTCCTCCGCCTTTCCTTCTCTCACAGAATTTCTAGTTGTGTGTGTGTGTGTGTGTGTTCTGGTTAGTTTTGTTCTAACTCCTCCACCTCACTTCCTTCACTTCCTCGGGTCTTTCTTCCTTCTCACCTTCCTTCTTCATTAGTAATTTCCTCTCAAGATCGTTCCGTCGTGATTGTTCGTGTATATGAGCAGACTTGTAGAATTATTGTAGCTTCGTATATCTTTCATTTTTTTTTTTTTTTTTCCATTTCTCTCTCGCCACTTTCTCCAATAAACAGTGGATCATTCCCTCCCTGTGGTTAGCGGAGCCACCTTCACCTCACTTCTACTTTCGGCCCTTTCTTTCCTTCTCACCTTCCTATTGTACTTTCAAGATCGTTCCATGTACGTGTCGTTGTATAAGAGTAGACTTGTAGAATTATTGCAGCTTCTGCATATCTTTCTTATTTTTTTTTTTTTTTTTCCATTTCTCTTCGGGGCCACTTTCCACACAAACAGTGGATCATTTCTCTCTGTGTGCCTAACTGCCTAACTGTGTGTGTGTGTGTGTGTGTTTTCTTTTCGTGTGTGTTATGTGTTTTCTTTTTTAGTATGCGGTCGTTGTCTCAAGTTTCATGTTTTTCCTGCTTCGATTCATGCTCCTGTCTCTTCACTCTCCGTTTATTCTTTTACCTGTTTACATTTCCTTGCAAGTTTACAAGATATGAATATTTTGAAACGTGTGTGTGTGGGGGGGGGGTATGTGTGTGTGTTATGGTTTTCTTTTAGTATGCGGTCGTTGTCTCAAGCCTTCATGTTTTTCCTGTCGATTCATGCTCCTGTCTTCTTTCACTTTCCGTTTATCTTTACCTGTTTACATTTCTGCAAGTTTGCTAAGATACAATGCCTTGGAAACGTGTGTGTGGTGGTGTAAAATGTGTGTGTGTGTGTATTAATAAAATCACTTCATGAAGCTAGCCTTAGATTGTCCCCAATTTCACGTTTGTATATATTTCAAGAAAAGTATATACTTCTGTTTACTCCTTTGTCAAAGAATTTCAATAAACTCATATTTTTTTATTTATTTTGATAAAATTACTACTTCTAATAAAAATTACTACTTGTTCGATAAAATTACTACTCTTGGAATGTTCTTAATCACTTTCTTTTTATCTGATTAGATAAAATACCTTATTTTCACGGAATACTCTGAGAATTTCTTTTAATATCGTTGGTTTTAGTACATTATTTCTCTAAAGCCTTTCCTTTTTACACCATACTTTGACGTAAACATTATCTAAACAGCTTCAGGCCAATCAGCCGTTGCACGCCCCCATTTTAAGTTCCTACGTCCATAAATTACCTCCTTGTTAATAAGTTGGCTGCTGAGCTTACTCTTCTCAAACTTGTGTGTAAAGATCCCAAAGTCATATAGCTTCCCATACTCTCACTGCATTTTATCCTATCATCCCTTCGTGTTTGTTGTAGGAGTAGGATCGTTATTGAGTCAGGACAGAAGTACTTGATAGAGTTCCTCTGACTGCGGTGTGTCCTCTCACATGATCGTAACATAGTTTCAGAGGCAGTGCATATGAGCAGACGGGATACGCAGATAGAGTATTTTTTTATTCTAACGAACGGGGCTCCCCTCCCACATATTGAATACTAAGTCGTGGTTGCATGAATTTAGATGAAAGTCTTTGCGATGAGGCGAAATGATCCTTCCTTGATTACAAGTTTCTCAGATCAGACAGATCAAGCTCTGACTACACTTGACTCATTATCTGAATTAGAAAGGGGTTATGGATTAAGGTCAAGTAAAAACCGGAAAGCGCCGCAGACAGATATATAACAGATAGGCGATAGTCCATTGGTAGGAGAGTGGATTGTGACTTTGACATCGGGAGATTGGTCGTATCTTGAACTGAGAGCAATCTCTATTTTTTTCCAGCTCGCCCCCCTCAAAAAAAAAAAAAATAATAATAATACATAATTTTCACTGATTCTTCCATTCTTTCTACCGGTATATCATGAAATACTTAACTAATAGCATCCATACCATCAGGAATGAGGCAGTCTTAACACATCAGTATAGAAGCTTCGTTATAAGCAACCCAAGAAGGCCTCTTTCTTTGGTTGTCTGGGAGAACTACTGCATTTTAGGTTACAGACAGGCTAGGTTCTACTGACGCTAACTCGCATAGCCACAGCGAAAAAAAAAAAAAATTCTGGTAGACAGATAAACAAGCGAGCAGGCAGATGAACATATACACCAATACTAAAGAAAAATCTATAAAACAAATATATGGAGGATACAGATGCACAAGAAGACAAGAAGAAAGACAGATACTCCCATATGTGTTCGTAAAGGAAAAATCTAATATATAAACAGATGAGTTGGCAGATAATCAAGCTGAGCAGGTAGGCAGGTCCAGATTCCGTCATCACTCTTGGCAAAGCTGTCTCGAACAGAAAAGGCGATACTCCAGTGCCAGCTGCACGTCGGTAGAACTTTCATTTTGTGTAGGCTCCATAAACACAGTGGGTTATAGGGTAAATGTGGAGGGACGTGGGCACCCAGGCGAGAGGGATATATTGGAAAGGGATAAGCCATATTGGATGCCTGGTCTATTATATTGGTGCCAGGGAGGTGTGGGTGGTGGAGGTGGGTGGAATGTTGGGAGGCGGTATGTTTTTTGGAGTTATGATTGGGAGGCTGAAGAATATTTATACCCACATGACATGAAATGGTATTTACAATTTTGGAAAGCAAGGAAAGGAAGGAAGGATGTGCCATACTGCACCCTGCCTGGGAGGCTGTGAGTGGTGGGGATGTTGGGGGTTGTATTATTGTGGACTTCTCTCCGTGTTCTTGGTTTTCATATGCCCCTTGAATTTTAAATATACCCATAGAAGGACACTATATAATGTGCCTTAACAGCAACTATTATTTCCAAATGTGAGTACAGAAACATTGAAACCCCCCCTTGCACCCCTTCTCTTGCCAGTTGATTATTTCACTTCTATCTATCTATCTATCTATAGCTCGATCGCCCCTAATCCCGCAAAGGGTGTAATGCCGCATAGACAAAACGCCTCCAAGTCGCTCTGTCACCCACCATTTGACTACCCTCCCAACTCACCCCTCCCATCTTCCATCCTCTTCATATACCTCTCAACTCCATCCTCCACCTCATCCTCGGTCTACCTCTCCCTCCTCCCTCCCTCCACCTTGCCACCTTACATACCATCCCTTCTTAGTCAGTCTTTCATTCTCCCATTCTCTTCACATGTCCAAACCAATTTCTCAGTGTATTTCTCCTAATCTTCTCAACCACATCCCACATCCACCCCACAACGTTCCTTCACTTGTTCATTCGTCAACCTGTCCCTCCACAGTCCACTCCACATGTCTCCTCTCAAGTAACTTCATTTCCACTGCTCCTCACTTCCCTTGACTTGTTCCCCTCTTGCAAGGTCCATGCCTCTGCTTCCTCCATACTGTCAGGGTAGGACTGATCACAATACTGTCATGCAGTGACTCTCTTTAACTTCCATATATTTCACCCTCCCTATTTCTCATCACTGCTTTCAGTGTACCAACAACCTTCCTTCCCTGCTTTCTGTACCCTTTCACGCACTTCATCTCTATTTCAAAGTTCCATCCTTACTCATCACACTACCCAAGTACTTTGAATGCACTCAACATTCTCCATATCCCTCACTGCATCCAACCTCCCCTGCACACTCTGTGACTTCATTCCTCTCAAACACCATAACTTTACTTTTGTATTACATTAACTTTCACAGATTCCTCCTCCTACACACTGTCCCAAATTCCATTCACCAAACCTTGCAACTTCCCATTCATCTTTTCACTCAACAGTACTGTATCATCAGCAAACAGCAACACCGGAAGCTTCCAGAATCTCACCCTCATTCATTAGAGCCATCCCTAATATCCACTTGCCCTACCCTACACCTCCTCCTTTACAACCTCTCCATCCATGTATATATTAAACAGCCATGGGAGACATCACACAACCCTGCTTCAGTCAGTCCCACACTGAGATCAAAAGAACTCACTCAGCTCATCATCCACTCGCACCGTAACCCTAGCTCCCTTCGTACATACTCTTCACAGCACTCAACAATTTCTCCCTCCACTCCATATATTCTTAATACCTTCCACATACCTTGCCTATCTATTCTGTCATAAGCTTTTCTCTCCAAGTCCATGAAGGCAGCATACACTTCTCCTTCCCCTTCTCTAGATACTTCTCCACTAAATTCGTCTTAGAAGGTAAATATCTGATTTACACACCCTTTTCCTTCTTCCTAAATCCCCTTTGTTCTTCTCCAACTAAAGCTCCTCTTGTCATATGCCTCCAACTCCTACCATATATTTTACCAGTCACACTAAGTTAGGCAAATACCCCCGCCATGAGTTACCACATACTTCTCTCTCTCCTTTTCCTTTGTATAAATGGAACAATTATTCCTGATTTCCAGTCCTCTGGAACCCTTCCCTTCTTCCCAAGCCAATCTACACAACTTCCATATCCACTCCACAACAATCTCATCCCCATACCTAAGCATTTCACCTACACACTTCATCAATTCCTGGGGCCTTTCCCAACTTAATATTCTTCATCGCTTCCACTACTTCCGCCCTACTGACTTCTCTTCCTCTCTCCTCTCATCTCTTCTTCTCCCAGCCATTCCCCAACCGCTTATATCTCGCACTGCTCTCACTCTCCACATTCTTCACAAATCCTCAAAGTGCTCACTTCCCATCTCCCCAGTTACTTGAATGAATGAATACATTAGTAGTGTAAATGGTTTACACAAAACTGACGTGGATGAACAGCTCTTATTATATACTTGTACCTTTCAAGTTGTGTTTTATTTCATACAAGTCCTAAAGGGCATCTGACCTACAGTGTATTTCTGTAATATCAACACGCTTAGGTATGGCTGTGAGAGGATTGTATTAGAGTTAGCAATGTTGAGTTTTATTGGCGTGGATGAAGTATATATGTAGTTGTTTTCCCTCCTGATCATCATTCCAGGCCTATTTTCCACTAACTCACGGAGTAGAAGGAATCCAGAAAAGGGAACAGGAAAGCCAAAAAGTAGAACTTCCAGTAGAGTTATCGATAAAGGGATTCACACATCCATTCACTTGGTATTCAGTTAAATATTCGAAATTCCCAGTTCCTTCCTTACAACATTCTTTTGTCAGAGAAAAAGGAAGTATGCCTTGCAGTTACGTTTCCTCGAGGAAGTGCTGCCTTTCTAAGGCGAAAAATACAATGTGTCCCCCGCAATCATGCGAAAAGAAATCGACCAAGACTTTCAGATGTACTGTACCAAGAATTTTTTTTATCCTTCGTACTCTGACAACGAGTGATTTTTAAAGAGGAGGTTGTTAGAACCGACAGGTCACTACGGTTTCCACACACATGCTAAAACGATGTATACGAGTACAATAGCGGGCTCACGCACCCACCCACACACACACACACACACACACACACACACACACACACACACACACACACACACACACACACACTACAAATGGAGACCATGCTCTTACTCAACACACACACACACACACACACACACACACACACACACACACACACACACCTCAAACTACACATGGGCTTTTCTGACACCTTATGCAAGAGACATTACTGAGAGTGGAGGAACTTATGTTGGTTGTATAGGTTGGATAGGAATGGAAGTATGGCATGTGGAGTAAGAAAGTCTATTGATTGGAGGGTAGAAGTGTATTTATGCTTATACCACATGATTTATTTTAGTCGAAAGATGTCCTGGCAGCCAAAGGATTAAGTAAAATAGAATGGCATTACCCTCAATTGACAGCACTTAAAATTATTATACTACACTAAAACACAGAGTCAGACATCCCTGTGGAAATTAGCATCAATCCTTTACTTCGCGTAATGATCTCTCCTGCATACATAGGTTAGTAAACGAGATCGTATGTTGGGAAATTTGTTTGCTCGTGTGTGTGTGTGTGTGTGTGTGTGTGTGTGTGTGTGTGTGTGTGTGTGTGTGTGTAACTCTTACATGGTAATTACAGGCCCTTCACATACATGTTAAAGGAGAGGTAGACAAGACAGCCTGCCTGGCCCTCCCTCACTCCAGGTGTAGCGGACGGTGTGTGTGTGTGTGTGTGTGTGTGTGTGTGTGTGTGTGTGTGTGTGTGTGTGTGTGTGTGTGAGAGAGAGAGAGAGAGAGAGAGAGGGAGTGGGGGGAGAAGGGGAGAGAAAAAACGGAAAATAGAGTTTAAAGCGTCTCCAAACCTTTCATCAAACACCATGATCTCCTTATGCCATTACAAGATGTCCTCCCTCATGCACAGGCACGGATATAAATGCTGATACACTTCATAGCGATAGCTACCGGGACTGAACAATGACTTTCGAAACAGAGTAATGTGATTCTCAGGGCCTAATAAATTTTTCGGAATATTGTGTAAGAGTTTCGTAACTGTTCGACATAAACTGGATCGATATTTCCGTCCGCAGGTGTACTTACCCACTGAACAGATTCACAAGGCCTTATTGGTTTCTCACACGAAGTTCACTGAAATAATAAAGTGTATGTTCCTGTTTGTACCCGTTAGGAAACAGGGTTTGTTTTGTTACATGTGTCCCAAGAGTAGAAGACTTATATGAACCCGGCGAGTCCTTATTTTGTTGTTCTTGGTCTTGTACTTGTCGAGTGTAAGTCCTGTATCTTAACTAGAGATCGTAGTACCTCTTCCTTAACGATATATTTTGCATATCACACCTGACCATTCTCTTGTATGGTATTTGCTTATCTATAACGTTTGATATCGATACTGCTTGAGTCAGTTATATTATTTAGCGTTAGGAACCATAAACAGAAAAAAAAGCGTCATTAAATTAAATTCCTTGATGCCTCTACGTTCTAGCTTGGCGTACCCTCTGAGCTTAATGAAACTGTCCACATGTACAGAAACTAAGAAAATAAATAAATGAGAGAGAGAGAGAGAGAGAGAGAGAGAGAGAGAGAGAGAGAGAGAGAGAGAGAGAGAGAGAGAGAGAGAAGAAAAGCCGCCCTCTTTCAAAAAAGTTTATCCCTTTGAAGTCAATGATGTATTTTGTTGGCTTCTGTTGCTGGGCACAAAATATTTAACTCAACATAGAACAGACCCCCCCAGTGGTGAAGGGTTATTACAGGCTATTATCGAACTACTCCGGTTCTATAAGTCTCTCTAGAACAAAACTGTCTAGCAGTAGTAAGAAGGGAATATGAGAGCGTCCTTGATTTCA
>NC_136966.1:17909341-18006481 GCF_032717465.1 Coenobita brevimanus
ACCTGTAAATCTAATTCCTATAATATCTCACTCATTTATTTGCCTCTGACAAACTCAAGGCAGCAGGATGGTTTGAGACTCTCCTGCATAACATCGTAGCCCAAAGCAAAGAACTTTTCTTACTGTTCCAGCTGACTACGGAAAGTTGTATCCGGCTCAGTTACAAACTCACTCCAGTTGTAAAGCTGCTGCTGCTGCTGCTGCTGTTGTTGTTGTTGTTGTTGTTGTTATGGCTCCAGGTTCATCAAAAACTTATGAACCCGATGGACTGGCTGTACCTCTCTCTTCTGCAGTCCACCGTCTTTCCCTCGGAGAGCAAGGGATGTTTCTTTATAACTCAGGTAGCTGAGCTGCAGTTATCATCGAGTGCCGCTTCTCATTGAAGGCGTCCCTCTTCAGCACAAACTGCAAAAACTAGCAGTGTTTGCTTCGATGTAGCCTAAGTTATCAAATTCTGTTTCCTATCAGTTTTCTTGGATGGCGGAGTGTATGAGGCTGGGCGGCTGTGGGTGGAAGAAAGGAGTGTCCAAACCTCTCCATACTATTTATCACCGCTATCTCTCCATCACCTATCTCTCTCTTTACTTCTTTGGGCACTAGGTAACCTGTTTACCTTAGTGTGTGTGTGTGTGTGTGTGTGTGTGTGTGTGTGTGTGTGTGTGTGTGTGTGTGTGTGTGTGTGTGTGTGTGTGTGTGTGTGTGTGTGTGTGTGTGTGTGTGTGTGTGTGTGTGTGTGTGTGTGTGTGTGTGTGTGTGTGACGTTTGTTTGTTTGTTCCTGTCTCTCAGGCTATGCTCTATTAGTGGGGTGCTGGAGAATATGAGTTTTCGTTATCATTATCAACATTATTGTCACAGTCAGTGTCGTCATCACTAGTAATCATCATCATCATCATCATCATCAGGTTCCGCCTCACAAATGGCTGAAGATAGGGTTCAGAACCACAAACAGACCATAATCAACTAAAAGAAGCTGTATTAACAGGCTGGCCATTAGATCCTGCCCGCCTCATCCCACAGGCTAAAGCCATTCACAAGAAGTTCCATCATATCATCATGTGGTAAAATAATTTTGTCTGTTTAGCCGAAATACCGGTGCAACCTTTTTCATGTGTAGGAAATTTCTCTACAAGATCTCTGTATAATGCAGTAACACCAATCCAGACAAAAGACTGACATAAGATATTTATTCAGGCAACTGTGATACGATTTCGTTTAGCAAAAGAAAATCCTGTCATGAAAGGGTTTAATCATAATGGTAGAAAACTTCCTAGATTGTAAACATAATATAGGCGCGTACTCCACTAAGATACATAAGAGAGGAAAAGTTCTCCCTTTAGCTGGGAGGAAAGTACTATGCAAACATATTAATTTAATCCTTTCCAATTTGTTGATAACATTTGAACATTTTTGTCTTCAACTTACGTGGATTATATTCAGCGGAAACAAGACCTACACAGAGGGTCGAATACAGTATACGGGAGGGCGCGAACACATGTGTCCTCCACGATTGTTTCGAAACACGGACATGCTGCAACGATGTACTATACGTGGCAGTGTCTGACGATACTGCCCAAGGCCAAAGGCTTCAGCACTTTTGAAGCAGACATACCGTCCACACGTGTTTGTGGCAGTGTCCCTCATTATGTCAAAGGAAAGAGGCTTGTATTACTGGCTGCAATAGCAATAATGGTGCTATGTGGACAAAATGCTGAACACCTTCACTGACTACTAGGTACCATTATTACTGAGGGAGGAACGCATGGAACTGACACACCACCTGTAGTATGTTCTAGAGCTGCTACATTCATGCATTGTGCAGGAAACGTAAACAACAATGATACTAACAAGTCCAAACAATGCTAAGAGATTGTTCATGACATGAGTGCTTCCATGTTGAGTGTGAATTACACTCGTTCATGCTTAGTATTTTAAGCATTATGGGGGGCATATATTTATAACAAGTGTGTCTCCCCCACCACAACCCTTTCAAAGTAATGCTGGAGTCCTGAGTATTTCAAAATCGGTAAACTCCTGACCGTTTTGTTTATCGATTGGCAAACAAAAATTACTAGTCAAACCGTTACTACATGATAAATGATGTTTCCTAATGATGTATTAAGCGAGAGAGAAACGTTCGCCCTTGATTATGGACAATCTCGCTACCCTTTTCACTGTCTTCGTTGTTGTCTAGTTAATTTTTTCCAGTTGTTTCTCCTTGGACAGTCTAATTCTCAAAATAGAATTCGCATCCATCCAAAAGAAGTAATGAGTGACATGAAAGTTTCAATGATAAGGTATTACTGTAAAGAAAAAAGAATATATATTTTGATGTTGGCGAATTTATAACTGACACAAATTATGACCAACAAAAAGTCTGTTAAGAAACGTCTCTGGTTAAGGAACAACTGAACAGTCTTGCATTCTCTTTAATGAACCCCTTAGAGTCCAATGACGTACTTTTTGTTTCATTATTGTTACCCCTTCAGATGATAGAATTCAGCCTGGAAGAGACCTTTCTAACTGGAGGGATAAAGGTACATCATTAATAAACTCTTTTCAGTACAATAGGTCTGTGCTAAGTTGTAAGAATTCTGCCTTGGTAATGCACCAAGACTTAAATAACACATACGTCATCGGAATCACACACTTCACATTTACACACACACACACACACACACACACACACACACACGTTACGCCACTGCCACACACACACACACACACACAGAATTATACTTTTTTGCTCACTCACTCATTCACTTTTGAAAGACTGGGAATAATTGATGAGTGATTGAGAGTGTTACTCTGTTATCGTTGGAAACCTGGTGATAGTTTTCCTAGGTTTGTTTGTGTGTCCTTTTTCCTATGTCTGAATCCCTTTCTATCCCATCTAGAAATATCATCAGAATAGGATGATGATGATGATGATGATGATGATGATGATGATGGTGATGATGACAGTACCGGTGACTGTGACGATGATTATCAATAATAATGATGCTTTAGGGATGACGAAGTAGAAAACGTGCTCTCCATCACTCCACACCACCACACCCAGCTCAGCCCTCTCAGTGTGTGGGTCCATGTTGTAAATGACACCACTGGACAAAAAAAGGTGTCTGTATTTCACGGTAGGACGATCACAGAATACCGCCAGTGTGTCCAAGTGTGAGGGTGGAATAATGGGGGAATAGAGGGATGTAGGGTTGTCATGGAGATGTGAAAAAAAAAAAAAAATGTTTCTGAATTGGTTAGGGGATAATATAGGGGTTGGAGTAGAGGTGTACAAACAGATTATTTCTACACACCCTAAATGTACAGTATTACAGTTGCAGTCAGTAACCTCTTTGCACATCTGAATTGTGAGTGAGACCATTTCCGTTCATTAGATCAACAGCAATTACAGCTTCATAACTGTGGAGTACAGGAGCCATGTTGATATTGCATTTAGTACTCACAATTATTACAGAATAATTTCCTGCCGTTTGGCAAACTTTTGTAATAATATTCCGAACCATGAACTAAATTCCTTGGTAACAATCACCGGCTGCTTCCGTACTTCTTCTAATTTCAACCATTACAATTGTGATTTTCCCCTTCTTCTTGAGGAGACTCCATGCCTTTTAAAGGGGCAAAAGTCATAGCATGGCTACGAGGGTAGAAGAATAGATACAAGGCATAGACAGTGAAACAAGGATAGTGGTAGCAGGCAGTGGTATGGTGTAGGACTGTTCATATGATTGTTGAGAACAGGCGTTACGTTGTAAGAATCCACCCCCACAGAAACTCAGTGGCAGGGACGGGACCCTAAGTCACGACACAGCATCATACAAACAAATGATAAGTCCAGTACCAAATCGACCAAGCCACTGAGGCGCCCCCTACAGGCCTTTTGCTCTCAACTCCTACCGTTTACCCTTCACACTATCGACCTCTTCTTCTAACCGTTTTCACACACCATACCGTTTCTAAGAACGAAGCACAGCGTGCAAATAACAAATGTATTGCCAGACGATAGGGAGAAAAATAAGTTATAGCATTGCCTCTATTCTCGTTGCATTAGGAGGTTTAAGCAAGTTTAGGCCAGACGTGTAAGGAAAGGGTGATCATAACGCATTTGTTCTGAACCTAACAAAGATGTCTAACTGCATGTAGCTCAGCTGATGGTCAAGTGTAGTTCCTCGAATCTGACTGAGTAACCAAGTGACACTGATCTCCTCTCTCATAACTGAAGACTCATCAAACTTCATGCAACCGAGACATAGTAAAACAAAGTTGTGGGAGTGGCACACTTCTGTCAGATGAAAATAAACAGACTATGCCATTCTCTCACTCCTAAGTGGCGCTGTATTAGCAAATACCCAAACATTCTTGGAAATAAAACCATTTTAGGCCACGTCGGTCTGGAGCACCTTAACCCACTAGGGCTGCCAGGGCATTCATTTGTTGGTTCAGTTCATACCACCCACGGCAGTAGGCCTAAATGGTGTTTCCTGGCTGCAAGAAACCACCGGCTTTTCGCTAACTGTTGTAAGGTCTCTTAAACGTAACACAACGCTGAGTAGGTAGATAGTGGGAGCTCCATCTTACCACCTAAAACCTCATATACCATGATTCAAATACTAAATTTTCGGAGAAACAAAAACTTTCACCTATAAAAAACAGGCACTCGTAGAAAATGCCCTAGGAAACTAGTAGATACAGAACCATATGGGATACAAAAATCCATATGCCCTACTGACTGACCGAGCCACTCCTACAGAAGCTCCAGCAGCAAAAATGGATAACATATACTGTATTAGAGGTAAGATCTTAACCACTAACCACATATGGCCATCAAGGTGGAGGGGTCCAAGACTAGGCTACTGTAGTCCAGTACAGTTTAAGGTTGATGACCAACGTACTCCTCTTGATGACATTACATGACCGATTAAACTTCAGTCACATCTTGGAAATCAAGCCTTTGAGGAACGAATATATTCTTTACGCCTCTACATTTGTACGCGTCTAGTTCATAGGATGCTGCCACTGCTGCTGCTGCTGCTGCTGTTGTTGTTGTTGCTGCTGCTGCTGATGATGATGATGATGATGACGGTGATGATGGTGGTGGTGGTGGTGGGGACATTGTACAGCCATTAAAATATTTATAGCTTGTAACTCGTGTCCAGTTAACTAGGAATCGCTTGTCAAGGTTCCGTTAGTGCTGAATCAAGATACCGTCTTTCAAACTCAATATATATATATATATATATATATATATATATATATATATATATATATATATATATTTGCTGGCTCTTAACCACTTCATTTCGACGGCATATTTGTTTTCCCTTTGTTCTTGCTGCCTCCAGACGATCTTTTGAACATTTCGTCTCGGTTTATTATCGCTATTTATGGTCTGCTCACAAGCTGTTTATTTAGGAGGGAAAATCTGTTTTCCAACTTATAACTCAGGAAACACAAATATTATGACGGAAGGGGGAACGGATGGGGGAGGGAGAAATAGAGAGAGGAGGAGAATGAGGAGGAAGGAAGGTGAGGAAAGGAGGAAGAATAAGAACGGAAGGGATGATCAGGAGGGATGGAGGGTTGTGACAGGGAGAAGGACAGGTAGAAGGGAGGAGAAGTAGGTCGGAGAAAGGAATGGTGAAACATGGAGAGAGTGGTGGGGGGTGATGACAGAGACGGAAGGAAAGATGAGAGGAGGGGGGGAGAGGGACGGAGAGAAGGAAAGGAGGAACGGGAAGAGAGGGAGGAGGATGGAGAGAAAGAGGGTGAAACGAGAAGGAGGGGAGGGAAGGATATGAACGAAGACGGAGGAAAAGAGGATATAATAGGAGGGTGGAGGGTGACAGAGGGGAAAAAAAGGGATGTAGGAGAGACGAAGGGTGAAGCGATGAGGGAGAAAAGGAAGGAAGGTAGGTATGAGAGACAACCAGGGAAAGGAGGTAAGAGAAATGAATGGTGAAGAGCCAAAAAGGTAAAGGAAGGAAGAATGAGAGAGAGAGAGAGAGAGAGAGAGAGAGAGAGAGAGAGAGAGAGAGAGAGAGAGAGTGCAAGGATGTATGAGAAAGGAACAGTGAAGAGCCAGGAAAGTAAAATAAGGAAGAATGGGAGGGAGGGAGATAAAAGAGAGAGAGACGACGAAGGGAAGAAGGAGGAGAGATACAATGGAAGGGAGAGGGGGTGGTGAAGGAGAGAGAGAGAGACGGGAAGAGAAGGGGAGATGGGAAAGTGGAGAAAGGAGTGAGAGAAGGTGAAAGGGGTGAAATATGGAAGAAAAGATAGGAGGAAGAAAGGGAAGGCGGCAAGGAAGGGAAGGAATTGACTGAGAAGCATGGAAGGAGGGATGTAAACAAAAAAAAATCTTCTCAAACTTCATAATATCCCCGGGCTGCTGCAAGAAATACAAGAGCTTCAGGTGCTGCGAGTCAGTTAGTGACGTGTTTCAATGATGAGCAGGATCATGCTGACAATGGCGGAGAGAGGGAAACTATCAAAATCACCTCTCATCACAAGACATACTGTATACTGCACGAGTGTGTGTGTGTGTGTGTGTGTGTGTGAGGAGAGAGAGAGAGAGAGAGAGAGAGAGAGAGAGAGAGAGAATCTAAGGCTGGTGTTTACAAAAAGATGAAGTTGATTCCGGGTACTAAAAATACTATCACCACAGAATCTACACACAGCCAAATGATGCTGAATGACATATATTTTGATCAGTAAGAACTCTTATATTACCCTATTTCCAAGATGCTGAAACATTTTTTTTTTCTTTCCTTTGCAAAACCCCTTCCACAATACAAAGGTGAAACATTAAGGGTCTTTGAGCAGTTGCATCCTATTAAGAAAAACTCAAGCAAGTACTTTCTTCAGACACCAGGAACCATAATCTCGGAGGATTAGGAGACTCCCTAAAACCCCTTTCCGAATCGAAAGATTCAGCAAGCATGTTCGTCAGTTCCGTATGTTTGTTGCTAGTGGAATCGAAAGATTCGGCAAGCATGTTGGTCAGATCCATGTGTCTGTCTGTCTGTCTGTCCGTTTGTTTGTCTGCTCTCTGCGGGTCACAGTTTTGCGCCAATCGTTCTAAAAAAAAAAATCAGAAGGAAGATATTCATAAACCCTGGAAGCATATTGCTTTTCATCAAAATAGGCCAAAGGCCCTAGGCTGGAGAGGGGGTTGATACTCCTCAGTGGCAAAAGGTCCGGAAATCGTCGGAACCAAGTAGCCGACCCAGGCACCGCTTCTCCAAATTTCGACAATCGATTTTTTTTTTTTAACCAAATTGAAGAGAAACGTCTGGTGCACCTGGCAGTGAAATGTTTAGGTTCCTAAACCCATCCTGTGCTTCGCAATGAAACACGAAAAATTTCGCCAAATGACTGCCCAAACGCTGGTGAAATCAAAGTAGACACAATCGGATTCATTCGGCAAGCACTCTGCCTATGAAAGTTTCATTGCTCGCTGGAATCGAAAGATTCGGCAAGCATGTTGGTCAGTTCCATACGTCTGTCTGTCTATTTGTTTGTCTGCCCTCCACAGGTCACAATTTTGTGCCAGTTCTTCCTTTAAAAAATCGAGAAGGTAGACATCCACAAACCCTGGAAGCCTATTGTTTTCAAAATCGGTCAAAGACCCTGGGATGGGTGGGGGATTAAAATCTTTCAATGGCCGTGGATCTGGAAATCGTCGGGGTCCAGTGGCCAAGCCAGGTACCATTTTTACAAATTTCGTAAATCGATTTTTTTTTTCTTATCAAACTGAAGAAAAACATATGGTGCACCTGGCAATGCAATTTTAGCTTCCCAAAGCCATCTTGTCCTTTGCAATGAAACGCAGAAAAGTTCACCAAATGACTGCCTACACGCCAGTGAAAACTAAGCTGACACAATCGGATCCACCTGGCAAGTGCTCTGCCTGAGGCAGTTTCATCTATCTCTCTTTTATTTTGTTTGTCGGCACCCTACAGGTCACAATTTTGCTCCAGTCGTTCTGGAAGATGTTCAGTAGGTTCAGTACATATTTATAAACCCTGAAAGCCTATTATTTTTCATCAAAATTAGTCAAAGACCCTGAGCTTGGTAGGGGATTGAATCCCCTCAATGACCGTGGGTCCAGAAATAGTCAGGACCTAGTGGCTGGGCCTGGCACCATTTTTACAAATTTCGAAAATCGATTTTCTTTTTACCAAATTGAAGAGAAATGTCTGCTGCACCTGGTCATGCAAATTTTAGCTTCCCAAATCTACCCTGTGCTTCGCAAAGAAGCATGAAACGTTTCGCCAAATGACTGCCTACACACAAGTTAAACTAAGCATTCAAAATTGGATCCCTCTGGCAAACGCTTTACAGCCCATACGCCAGTGAAAACTAAGGAGACACAATCGGATCCATCTGGAAACTGCTCTGCCTATAACAGTTTCATTGCTTCCAGTAATCGAGAGATTCAGCAAGCATGTTTGTCAGTTAAATATGGTTGTCTCTGTCTCTTTGTTTGTCAGCTCTCTCCAGGTAAGAATTTTGTGCCAATCATTCTGGAAAAAATTCAGAAGGTAGATATCCATAAACCCTGGAAGCCTATTGTTTTTTCATCAAAATCGGTCAAAAAACCTTAGGCTGGGGGCGGGGGGTTGACCCTCATTGGCTGTGGATCCAGCACTTGTTGGGAATATTTTTTTTCAAATTTCGAAAATCGATTTTTTACCAAATTGAAAAGAAATGTCTGGAGCACGTGGCAATACAATTTTTAGTTTTTTAAACCCATCATGTGCTTAGTAATGAAGCACAAAACATTTCATCAAATGACTGCCTACATGTCGGTGAAAACTAGGCAGACAAAATCGGATCCATGCGGTAAGTGCTTTGCATTTGGCAGTTTCATCTGACTCTCTTATTTTGTTTGCTCTCTACAGGTCGCAGTTTTGCGCCAATTGTTCTGAAATATATATATATATATATATATATATATATATATATATATATATATATATATATATATAACCCTAGTTCACCCGTGTACGAAACGCACACTCTACCACTGTACCACAGAGGCTCCATATATATAGAAAGAGAGAGAGAGAGAGAGAGAGAGACAGCCGTTGAGGGCTATTGCAGGACCGGCCTATCCCTACCGAAGCGGGGACGATATAGCCAATGTATCTCTACCCAGTGGCTTAGGCTGTCTGGTATATATTGTTACATAGCCTATGATTTCATCATCCTTTGTGTAATTCTAACTTACAGTATGCTGCATGTTTGATCACGAGCGTGTTCTACCTCACTCCCCCCCTCCTCCCTTATAGTAGAGTAAGTCGTTCTTTCTGTTGTTCAGAGCAGGATTGTCAACTCTTTGTCCCCAGGGCTTCATTTGCGTGTCCTTCTTACAAGTTGTATCAAGCTCTGCCGGCCCCTATATAATGAGCTCAGTCTCTGCATTATTGCCACTTAGATCTACTCCTCATTTTGTTCACATCTCTGTCCTCCCCTGTACAGTTGTTATTATTGTGAGTGCTCAGGAAGTCTCCAACCATCTAGCAGCTGTGTAATTTGAGCATAAGTGTTATTGCATTTTTTCTTGTACTGTGTAGCGTAAGGTGTTAATTCTTGGGCCTAATAAGGTTTTTGTGATTAATGTAAGGTTTTGTGTCAGCCAATTGTTAATAATAGTTTGTATCTGTAATAATTTATCTTGCATTAACTAAGCATTAGCCAATGTATTTTCATTTTATCAGGGCTGACTTAGATAAATTTACTCATGCTAATCTCGTGTTAATAGAGGCTATTGCAGTTAGTCATATATTTAACCTGTTTTTTTGCCATTACATTATCCTTATGAGTCCTGAATGTTTTGTTGTTAGTTTGAGCATTAAACTTTAACTTGTAATTTTACCTAACTCTTTTGTTTTGAACCTGGAACTTTACGGGACAGTAGTGATTTTTAGTATTCTCACTTAAAGTGTACATTATCTTTCTCTGTTCCGTAACATAAATTTGGTGACCTCTTATCAGGATATTCAGGATATTATCATAAGGATATTGCTTGATATTTTGTGACTGTGATTTATTCACGGTGTCTACTATTACTACGCTTGATGAAGCCAAAGATATTTTGTCAAATGTGCAAACAGTGTGTGATGTAGAAAACAGAACAAAGAATGAACTGAAGCTTGTTGCTCAACAATTGGGAATTACAGTTCACTCTCATCATTCTAAAGATCAAATTGTTGGCATGATTAATAAAAGCTTGTTTAGTGTAACTCCTCCAAATGAGCAAACGCAGATTGAAATAGCTAAGTTACAGCTAGCTCTGCAGGAGGCTCGTGTTAAGGAAGCTGAGTTTCAGGCTTGTGCTAAGGAGGCTGAGTCTCAGGCTAAGGAGGCGGAGTCTCAGGCTCGTATTCAGAAGGCTGAGTTTCAGGCACAAGTTGAACTTGCTAGGATTCAGGCAGACCATGAGTATCGCATGAAACAAGGTGGAACTGGATCATCTAGCTCTGATGATTTTGATGTGGCTAAAAATGTTAAACTTGTCCCTCCTTTTAATGAATCTGATTTAACAAAGTATTTTCAGTTGTTTGAGAGGGTAGCTACAGGTTTTAATTGGCCCATAAGTATTGGCCAGAACTCCTTCAAACTGTTCTCACCGGTAAAGCTCAAGTAACTTATGCATCTTTGCCTCCAGGATCAATCTGATAATTATGATGTAGTTAAGAGCTTGATTCTTAAGGCCTATGAGCTTGTTCCTGAAGCCTATAGAGTAAAATTTAGGACAACTTATAAGCAAGATAAGCAATCCCATGTTGAGTATGCAAAAATCAAAGAAGATCTGTTAGAACAGTGGTTAAATTCTAAGAATGTGGATTCTGATTTTGACAAATTTAAGCAGATGATTTTGCTGGAGGACTTCAAGAAGTGTATTAATAAAGATGTAAGCCTATATCTTGATGAGAATTGAATAGATAATTTGTCTGATGCTGCAGTTTTAGCTGATGAATATGTCCTCACTCACAAGAGATATTCTAAAGAAAAAGGGAAAGCTGAGAGTAAGTACGTTGCCTCTACTCAGAGTACGGGAAACAGGAAAGAGAATAAAGATGATGTTTCTCAGGAAGTAAATACCAGCTTCACCTCTAGATTTCAGAAAAGTAAATGTACTTATTGTAGTAAGCTTGGTCATACTACGGAGAAATGTTTCAGGAGATAGCGTGATGTGAACAAAAGGAGTCTTTAAATATTCAGTCAATTGGTCTAGTGTCCACCCTAGAGAGTTCCCAGAATTCTTTAACTGAGTTAACTGAACCTGTTTTGAGGGGTAAATTAAATTCTCATGATGAAGCTCCTCTTTTGATCAGTAACATGGGTGACACTCTCAAGAGTTCATGTGCTAATTTCCTGTCTGATGGTTTTGTCAGTCCTCTTGACAGTAATGACAGGAAATCAGTTAAAATATATCGTGATACAGGTGCTTGCCAATCCCTTATGCTGACCAGTGTTCTAGGCTCTAATGTTAATTCCTCTGATGAAACGGTAATCTTACAAGGTGTAGGGAATAATTACTTCTCTGTCCCTCTGTGCAGAGTGAATTTACAGTCTGGTTTTGTTAATGGTTCCGTTATGGTTGGGTTGGTTGAGACACTCCCAATGTCAGGTGTAACTTTCTTTACTTGGAAATGATATTGGTGGAAGTCAAGTGTGTCCAGCTCCTCAGTTGTCTAGTAAGCCAGTGGCTGCGGCCCAGGATTGTGATGTCCCTGATGTGTTCCCTGCATGTGCTGTCACTAGGGCTAAGTCTAAAGTTACTGGTGACTTAGAGGATAATGATGATGATGATGTTATCCTAGCTGACACTTTTCTTGCTAATTTGGACCACTCACCAGATGAGGCAGTACCCCGTAGTGTTGATAATTTGTCTCGTCAAGAGTTGGTTGAGTTGCAGGTTGCTAACCCTGAGTTGAAAGGTCTATCTAACTGCTTGCAGTGAGGAAGAGTCAGCTGGTGCTTCTACTTGTTATTAAATAAAGTCAGGAGTACTTATGAGGAAGTGGAGACCCCCAACAGCATCAGCCGACTGTGAATGGGAGGTTGTACATCAAGTTGTCATCCCTCGTGTTTGTAGGCAGGATATCATTAGAGTGGCTCATGATTCCAGTTTGGCAGGACACCTTGGAGTGAGGAAGACTGTGGCACGCATTTTGAAACACTTCTACTGGCCAGGTATCTTCAGGGATGTTTCCTGGTATTGTAAGTCTTGTCACACCTGTCAAGTTGTGGGGAAGTGTAATCAGACCGAAAAGGTTGCACCTCTAGTTCCCATTCCTCCTTTTGAGGCGCCATTCACCCGTGTGTTGGTGGATATTGTGGGCCCCTCTTCCTAAGACTTCTTCAGGATTTTCTTATGTGTTGACCCTGATTGATATGGCTACTCGTTATTCTGAAGCTATTCCACTTAGAAATATCTCAGCAAAGAACGTGGTTTAGGAAATGCTAGGGTTCTTCACAAAGTTTGGTCTGCCCAAGGAGGTACAGTCAGACCGGGGAAGTAATTTCATGTCAAATGTTTTCAAGCAGTCTCTGAAAGAGTTGGGCATCACCCAGATCGCGTCTTCAGCTTACCATCCCCAGACCCAAGGAGCGTTGGAGAGATATCATCAAACACTCAAATCGATGCTCAAGAAATACTGTTTGGAACATCAGAAAGACTGGGATAAAGGTCTTCCATTCGTTGTATATGCCGCAAGAGAATCTCCAAATGAATCACTGGGCTTCTCACCTTTTGAAGTACTGTTTGGCCATGAAGTAAGAGGACCCCTTAAGCTACTCAAGGAATGGTGGCTGTCGGAGGAAGATGACGTCAACCTGCTGGAGTATGTGATGAAGTTCAAAGAACGGCTGTCCACTGCTTTACAGCTGGCGAGAGAGAATTTAGGAGCTGCTCAGGAGAAGATGAAGACTTGATATGATAAGAAGTCCAGGTTACGCCACTTACAGCCAGGAGATCAGGTTTTGATTCTGCTACCGATGCATGGGCAACCTCTTCAAGCCAAATTTAGTGGTCCTTATTTCGTGGAGAAGAAACTCAGTGATGTCAACTATGTCATCGCCACACCAGATCGTAGAAAGAACAAGCAACTTTGTCACATCAACATGCTAAAGTTATATCACAGGCGGGACGAAAATAACCCAGTCTGCACTGTAGCTGTTCCACCCGAGTCTGCAAGTGAAGTTCTCCCATGCTGCATGATCCTGAGTGATAGTTTGGGGAAGAATCCTGATATCATGAATGATCTCCAGACTAAGCTTTCTCATCTACCTCCCGAGGAAAGGCAGGAGTTTTCGGCATTACTGCAGGAGTACCCGCAAGTGTTCCGTGCCACTCCAGGAAGAACCACTGTGTTGATGCATGATGTCGATGTTGGAGACGCAAAGCCAATTAGACTGCCTCCTTACCGTGTGAACCCAGTGAAAGTTCATCTCATCCAGAAGGAGCTTGGCTGCCTGTTGGACCACAAGATGATTGAGCCCTGTCAGAGCGAGTGGAGTTCTCCTGTCACTCTAGTCCCTAAGCCAGGTGGGTCACAGCGGCTTTGCATTGACTACAGACGTGTTAATCAGATAACCAAAACAGACACTTACCCTCTCCCTCGTGTGGAAGATTGCATAGACAAGATCGGAAAGGCTAGGTACATAAGTAAGTTTGATTTGTTAAAGGGATACTGGCAAGTACCTATGACTGAACGTGCTAGGGAGATCTCATGTTTTGTAACACTAGGAAAGACTTTTGCATGTTCTGTAATGCCATATGGTATGTAGAATGCACCAGCCACATTTCAGAAGCTCATGAATGTTGTAACAGAGGGTTTGGCAGGGTGTGTTGTTTATATTGATGATGTATTAATCTTCAGTGACAACTGGAAAGATCACCTATGCCATGTCAGTAAATTTCTTGAGCGTTTGGTTCAGGCTAATCTTGTAGCTAATTTATCAAAGTGTGAGTTTGGTCAAGCTAAAGTTCAGTACCTTGGGTATGTAATTGGGGATGGACATGTTGCACCACCAGGAGCTAAGGTTCAGGTTATAAGTGATCTTCCCAGACCTAAAAGTAGGAAAGAGCAACAAAGATTTTTGGGAATGGTAGGTTATTACAGGAGATTTGTTCTTAATTTTTCAATTCTTGTATCACCACTTACAGACCTACTGAAAAAGGGAGTTAAATTTGTCTGGACCGATAACTGTGAATCCTCTTTCAGCAAACTTAAAGCTATCCTATTAAGTCAGCCAGTGCTCGCTACTCCAAATTTTGCTAAGCCTTTTAAGATGGCTGTTGATGCAAGTGATACAGGAGCTGGGGCTGTTTTGCTGCAAGAGGATGATCAGGGTATTGAACACCCTGTATCTTATTACAGTAAGAAGTTCACTCCACCTCAAAAGAACTACTCAACTATTGAGAAAGAGCTTTTGGCCTTGATTTTGGGTTTACAGCATTTTTCATTTTATTTGTGTTCTGGTTTTGACCCCATAGTCATTTATACCGATCATAACCCACTGAAGTTCCTTAGTAAGTTTAAAGATAAAAATCAGAGAATGACAAGATGGAGTCTACTTCTTCAGGAGTATTCATTAGACATACAAAATGTCAAAGGGAAAGAAAATGTTATTGCAGATTGCTTATCTAGACTTTAGAAAGATTGTTTTAGAATAATAATAAATTTCCTTTGTAAATTTCTTTTTCTTTGTGGGGAGGTGTTACATAGCCTATGATTTCATCATCCTTTGTGTAATTCTAACTTACAGTATGCTGCATGTTTGATCACGAGCGTGTTCTACCTCACTCCCCCCCTCCTCCCTTATAGTAGAGTAAGTCGTTCTTTCTGTTGTTCAGAGCAGGATTGTCAACTCTTTGTCCCCATGGCTTCATTTGCGCGTCCTTCTTACAAGTTGTATCAAGCTCTGCCGGCCCCTATATAATGAGCTCAGTCTCTGCATTATTGCCACTTAGATCTACTCCTCATTTTGTTCACATCTCTGTCCTCCCCTGTACAGTTGTTATTATTGTGAATGCTCAGGAAGTCTCCAACCATCTAGCAGCTGTGTAATTTGAGTATAAGTGTTATTGCATTTTTTCTTGTACTGTGTAGCGTAATGTGTTAATTCTTGGGCCTTGTAAGGTTTTTGTGATTAATGTAAGGTTTTGTGTCAGCCAATTGTTAATAATAGTTTGTATCTGTAATAATTTATCTTGCATTAACTGAGCATTATCCAGTGTATTTTCATTTTATCAGGGCTGACTTAGATAAATTTACTCATGCTAATTTCGTGTTAATAGAGGCTATTGCAGTTAGTCATATATTTAACCTGTTTTTTGCCATTACATTATCCTTATGAGTCCTGAATGTTTTGTTGTTAGTTTGAGCATTAAACTTTAACTTGTAATTTTACCTCTTTTGTTTTGAACCTGGAACTTTACGGGACAGTAGTGATTTTTAGTATTCTCACTTAAAGTGTACATTATCTTTCTCTGTTCCGTAACAATATATATATATATATATATATATATATATATATATATATATATATATATATATATATATATATATATATATATATATATATATATATATATATATATATATATATATATATATATATATATATATATATATATATATATATATATATATATATATATATATATATATATATATTGTGGTAGGTGGGGGCGCTCACCATCCACTCACTCGATGTAGTGCTGCTCTCGGGTGTCTGCCCTTTCCTCTCCTCTCTCCATTCCTTCCTTCCTCTTCTGTCTTTCTTTACTTCATTCTTTCCTCGTCCTTCTGCCTACGGGTGACTTTACGCTCCCTCTTTTGTCTTTCTTTCTTTCTTTCCTCTTCCCTCTGCCAATGGGTGACTCTACACAGAGTGACAAGCCTAATGGTTTCCTGTACACAAGGAAACCATTTACTACGCTGGGTGGTAACCATATAACCGAATTATGGCACCTGGTGGTTTAGTGGGTAATTACAGCACTCCAATCGGATTGAGCTAGTGAAGGTTTATATCCAATGGATGGTTCGGGTTTATTGCTCATGTAATGCCACTCAGGGATGAGTGAGGCTGGTCACTCTCATCTTAAATGTCATGACCAAATTGCCTAGCCCCGGGCTTCTACGCTTCTCATGGCGCAACGTAAGATTGGATGATGGATATATATACAGTATATATATATATATATATATATATATATATATATATATATATATATATATATATATATATATATATTCTAAAGAAACTGATAGATTTGCCAGTCATTAACCCATTGGATCCCAGAGCTGCTGGGCGAGGCATCGTGCTGGGAGGGTACTAAGCGTACCGCCCTCCGCCTGTCGGCTCATATTCGCGAAGCTCATAGGTCCCTACCGGGGGGTTCCCTACTTTACTAAGATTTGAAAATTCCCAGTTCTGTCCAATACTCTGGACACTGGGCTCCAATGGGTTAAATCGTCACCCTCATAAAGAAACTGCTTAAGTCATTTTTCTACTTTTCGGGAAATCGAAAACAAACTGTCTCATTTTCTTAATTTTCAATGGCTTAGGCAGAAGCTTGAGGCGCATTTTAGACCACTCACACCCTAGACCTGGCAAAGGCAAAGGCAGCCATACCAATGGGTGGGCCACGTGATGAATTGATTTAGGCAACAATCCAGAAATTGCCGAAAAATGACTTAGGCAGTTTCTTATATATATATATATATATATATATATATATATATATAAAGTAATTAGCCTCCAGATATTACTTCCTTCAGACCTACGACATTTAAATTATTTTTCTTTCTGCTGTCTCCAGATAATGTACTTTGTCGTAGGAGTAATTTTCTAATCGGAGGAATTAGTTACAACCTTTATTAACTCCTTCACTAATGGGATGTTTCCTGAGCCAGGTCAGTTCTGTTGGCGATTTGTGTATAATATGTTATTGGACTTAAGAAGTTAAGCGTAAAATTTTTTTTCTCAGTGGTCATCTCATTTTTACTACACATAATTTCTTCTGGCCAATAGACGTCCATATAGCCACTTCAGGAACGCCTTGGCTACAAGGGGGAGGCGTGGCTCAATCGGTAGAGAGTTGGCCTGCAGTCCTACCAGACCCCGGTTCAAATCTCCACTGGAGCAGGGAACAGTTTAAGGATTTGAATTTCGTAAAAATCAGACTTTACCGGCAGACTTGCCAACATGTTGCAAAAATACCCCCGTTAATACCAATACACCAGTCCTGTATGAGACAGCCCTAGCATGTATTCAATATGGACGGTGGGTGTTAGCGCCAAAGTGGTGACATGTAGAGGTGTGCGGTACGTAGGAGGGCTGCTGGGCCTTGAGAGCAGGCTGTGAAGCCTATGCCCAGAGTCGGACAAAAACTCGTGATGACGGACACGAAAGGTCAGATTTGCCTGTTTGATTTTACAGAGAGAGAGAGAGAGAGAGAGTTTATCCAGATCTCTGTCACCGAAGCGATTAATGTTCCATCTATGCATTTAGTTTCACAGTTTATCCTACGAGAAATAATATCTTCTGATTTAGCCAAGAATGAAAAAAAAAAATCATACTGAAGGTATAATCTACCCTCTCTGCTCTTCATCCAGCCCTATTACTCTTCCGCTTTCATTAACCGTTGTGGTATGCACAGTACGTGTAGTGGAAGAAGCAAGGTACGGCAGTGTGAGGCGTAACTGTGTGAGCTGTGTGTGTGAGCGGTGGCGATGTGCTGTGCTGTGTAAACGTGTGAAGTATAGCAGTGTATGGTGTGGGAGTGTTAGTTCTGGGATTGTGTTGTGTGGCAGTGGGTGGTACGGAGGTGTGTGATGTGGCAGTGTGTGTGATGCGGGACTGTGAGGTATGGCATATGAAATATGGCAGAGTGTGGTATAGCAGTGGGAGTTGTGGCCGTGTGAGGTGCAGTAAAGTGTATCTAAAGTGTAGCAGTGTTAGGTTTGGCAGTTAAACGTATTTGAGGTGAGGCGGTGTGAGACGTGGCAGTGTAAGGCGTAGTAGTGTACTCTACCCCAAAATGTCTTTTCTTATTCCTTCCTAAGCATTAAACCCAATCCACATCATATAACACTGAATGAACGTTCTACTTTTTACTGAGATAGATACTTCACTCGCTATTTCTTCCGGCCTCAAAATTGTGAATGCCTAAATGAACAAATAAACAGATTTAAAGTTTGATAAAACGCAAGTCAAAAAAGTGCCTTTAAGAAGGAATTATATTGTCTCTCTGTTTTTACATCTGTCTATAGCCACACGCCTTACTTCCAATGGAAGTGGTCATGAAAATGTAACCTCCATATCATCCTGTCCTTCGCCATTTAGCTGCCCTACCTCAAACTCACACCTCCCTCATTCATATATCTCTCCACCCCATCCCTCCACCTGCTGTAATCTTCGGTCTCCCACATACTGAAGCTCTGTATGATGTGAATGTAGGGTACTCGTATAACGGCTTCGGCTTCACCTGGGCCCGAATCTGTTGTACTTTCACAATACCAGTATACACAGCTCCATTGTGTGAGTATAATTCCCGACACTGACATCAAGACTCAATTAGATCAATACTGAAGCAAGATGCTGTAATCCTTTCACGTTATCTTGGCACATATATTCGTTCTTTGCAGATTATCTTAGGTAGCTCAGTGAAACAAAAGCCAGTACCATAGATCCACATATTTTACGCGGTACTTCTTCGTGACTAGTATTATATTCTAGTGTTAATCTATTGTTACAACTCATCTTTGAAGACATAGATATGGCAGGTTTAAGCCACGTAAAGATGAAAAGAGTATAGCTTAAAAGGTTCTGGTAAGGGTCGTCTTCATGTGGTGACAACGATATAAGCAAGTTGTCCCGCAGTCTGGTTGTAAAAACGTCCCTAAACTAACTCCCTGTTACCCCAAAGGAGAACAGTGGACTACAGTAGGATGGCAGTTCAAGCCTGCAGTACACCGGATTCATGTTCAAATGAGCTTGGGGTTGTAACTACCACCACTACTACCAGCTTGAAAGTGCTATGTTCAAGACCCATATTGTCGTCGGATTAGGAGGCTTCCAAGCACCTCTTCGTACTAGTTTATTTACACTTAAAGTGCATTAGTAATTTTGAATATGCTACTTATGCTTCAAGTGGAAATCATCAAAAGATATAAATGGCACAAACAGAAAAATATCAATGAGTAATAAACATGATACAGCGCTAGGGAAAGGGGGTTAGAAAGCCTGCCATACGGACAGGAGTACAGACCCAGTTTTTTCCTGTCCTAAACTCATACATGTTGCTGTCTAAGAGATCATCTGATTTTGGAAAGTTGATGCTTATCGTCTAATTCCTTTGATGTGTTCCGCCAGCCGCAACTCGGAACAACTCTCTCCCTGTCATCTAACTCTCCTTTTTGTCCTCTTAACTGTAGTCCAATTAGATCTGATTCCGCATGTTCAACCATTCATTAGCCCCTTCAGTCCGATGACGGATTTTCTTTTTCTTGTTTTTTTCATCTTTACTGTATTCAGCTTGCAACAGACTTTTGAAGCAGTAGGGGTTAAATACTGCAGCCTTCATTAACCCCTTGAGGTGGAGATCTCCCTGAAAATCTGAATAAAATTTTTTATGGGGAAGATTAAAAAAAAAAAAAAAAATACGTCATAGGAATAAAGTGATGAAATTATCCTCCCCTGTGTTACAAAAATATGAAATTATAATTTTGCGTTCTCTGAGCAGTACAATTTTGCACACAAGGCGGTATTATATGCTAGACTGAAGGTGATTATCCTAACTTTGAATGATACAAACATTATCGTATTCAGAGGTATAGTTTACCTATAAGAGATGTGAATTGTGGCTTTATGTTTGAATCTCGACTGTTGTTGGGAAAAGTTTTGGGATTTTAGGTTCAGATGTGCTGGACAATGATAGGAGAAGGCCCTGAGATGGTTTGGCCTATGTGGGGAGAATGGAGAATGAGATTGCTTAGGAGAGTGTATGTGAGTGAGGTGGTGGAGGAGAGGGTGATGTGAGTTGAAGGGAAGGCAGCCGGGTGCTGGAGGGCGGGGTCACATGGAGACGATTTTGTCGATAACTAACCTCTCAGCGATTAAGGAATACAATAAGATGTATCCTAGATGACAAAGGAGGTTACTTATCACCTCTTTCATAGCGATTTGCTTTATTTATTACACCTAAGCATTCTCTTGAACAGGTACTTTCATATCGACACAGTTTGTCTCAGTAATAGAACTAGACACTGAGATGCAATGTGCAGGAGAAATCGCTAAGGAAGAGGTGTTTTGAAATCTCCAGAGGCATATAGATCTAATGCGACCTCCAGTTGCAAGTGGAGCTACTACATCCTTAAGTTTCTTGTCCCGCTGCAGGGAGTGAATGATCCAGCCACAACCACAGCCAAGCCACCAAATCACAGCTGGTATTTATGAACACCCCTATGCTTAAGTTGTGTATAAGATTGCCTGTATAATACGCTTGTGTTAGTGCATACAGCTACCAAATACGAAACAATATTTGTGCATCTTCCTGAGCAAAAGGTTTGTAAGATTGCTTGTTATTTGTCTGTCATGAGTCATGCAGCTACGAAGCATATCGCAGTACTAAGAATTTCACCTAAGCCTAAGTTGTGTATAGAGTTGCATGTATATAAGTTCGCATAAGCTCACACAACCACCAAACACTTCACAATCAGATCTGAGTGAATGTTAAAGTGGCTTAATATGAAAAATAAAATAATTTGTGATTATACTTACCTACGCATGAGACTTGTTCATGGTAAAACTTGGTTAAGATCTTTTATAAATAAACGTTAAACCCGCTCAGTTTCTGGGTACAGGAGAAATTACTGCATTACCTTGCAGTTTGGTAATCCTCGTGGTACTCCCAATCACTTGTGCATTTCTTTCTCTAATCTTTATTTTTTAATTAATATTGTGAGATTGACCAGCCATTCGGATTAGGTTTGTTCTCTCTGTTTTATTTAACTGAAAGTTAACCAAGATTAAATGAAGGTTTGGTTGACCTGTGCAGAGTTCTGATCACTGAATATGATACGAACAGATTTTCCCTATAAAAAAAAAAAAAAAAAACTTCAGCCACAGATCACTGCACGTGAAGTTTGAGCTGTCTAAATACCAGTTGTCCTTCCAAGCAAATGTGAAAGTTGGGTCTGTCTGTTTTTATGGGATGGTACTGAACCACGCTTGGCTAATGAGCTTTCCCCTGGGGTCTGATTATTAGCATCAGAGGCAGACAATACCAGTCAACACTCGGGCACAACACTACATACACCAACCAGAACCGGTTCTTAGCTAAGGAAGCAACAGTTGCAGCAAAACTCGTGAAATAGTGTGCTACAGTATGTTATAACTGCTGAGAAGTCTCTGAGCTTCCCTAACTCACCATCAGTGAGAACATGAACGACTCTGCGTGAAGTGTTGCAGATGTGAAAGAAAAAATGAATGAATGAATGAACGAATGAATGGCAATAATTTGGTATGTTTCAGAGTGTCACCTGTCCTAATTATTCTGACCAATTACGTTATATTATCTGTCCAGTTATGTTCACAGTCAAGCAGATTACTGATAAAGAATGTACAACATGAAACTAGACACGAATAAATGTTACAGCAAAGATATAGGGCTGTAGCATTGTCTTTTTCTGTCAATGAACTACATGATATGAGCTACGAAAGGGCGAAAATCTGGGCCAGGTATAAGTAAAAAAAAATGTATCAATGGCTTGCCGTGGTTTTACTGGTGACGTAGCTCCTAAAATAAGTGGTTAACTTCCCCCCCCCCCCCCAAGGGCTACATAGTCCTCGTATACAACATTGCTATGGCCGTACAGTAGGTTTCTCGGTGAAGACCAGCACACATGGTTCATTTAACAGTTCTATGCAGGTTTTTACAGATGTAAGACATGGCGATGACTCACGAAATACTTATAGTGACAAACTTGGCCCCTGGCTACTGATACTCCTCTATTGTTGGTTTGTTTCCATCTAACGGAACTGGGTCACTCCCACAACTTGAATAATTGCAAGTCGTGGTTGCATGAAATTGAATGAATCTTAGTTATGAGATAGGAATGAGTCTATTTGGTTATTAGTCAAACCAACCATCCATCCTGACAAAACATAACCATCAGCTCAGCTGAAAGGGATTTCGGGCATTTGTCAGATGAGAGTATATACAGGTATGCGCTCTTGTTACCTGCTTAGTATTTCACTCACGCGTCACTTACTGTAGTTTCTCCGTTTCAGCACACATGTATGAGTTTCACAAACACATTACTTTATTTCGAACACGCATCATTTTCATTGTATTTCACACATGCATCACTGTAAAATTCATTTCGGAAAAACTACCTTGGAACAGCGAACATCATACCAATACAGGTGGGTGGAGAGAAGTGTTTTTGTATCGCCTTATAATGCATGGAGTCATTAGCATGTCTGGCTGAGATAATCACAGAGGAAGCTGGTAATTAAAGCTGCAGGTGGGGTGAAGTTTAGCAACGAGCAGAGCAACGACTGTCAGCACCTCCAGCAAGTAAGCACTATGTGTGTGCTTGCTGGTGGTAACAGCAATGTACACAAAGTACTTCACTGGAGTCAAGGGGGTAAATTCTACAATCTAATGATATGTAGTTTGTTTATTCATGGTACTTACAGGCGAGTTTACATGGGTTTGGAAAGATTAAGTCAAAGAGATAACACGTATATGAATGTGTGCGGCACGTAAGAGAACTGATGGGCATTAAGAAATAAAGAAACTAAGTCTATGCCTCTAGTAAGATTCATGTTGTATAAAAAACAAACCCTACGTTTTGTTTGAATTACAGGATCTATAAAGAACACACCCACTGCTTACATTTTTATGGGAGTACACGCTGGCAGTCAGGATATTGTTGAGTTCATACCCCTGAGTATACAATGGTTTAACTCATACTGTAATGTCGGAGACATAAATTCAACTAATATTACTCCTGTTCTGCTTATGATTTTCCTTTGCTGGCAAATGTCCCTAAGATGACAGAGACCTGGTATGCTTCTCTGCAGGGAAGAGGAATCTCTTTTCAATATGATGGGGGTAGAGGTGGCGGACATACTCTGAAGCAGACTACAGAAAAACGACTACAGAATAACGACACGCTTTGGATACACCTTGCACACACCGCTGATACACCTTAAATACTCGCTGCTACACACATCAGCTAGTAACACTGTGCACGGCAGACTATACTCGGTTCCACGTAGTCTGACGCACTGATTTTGCCAGCCGAGGACAGGTGGATCTGGTAACACTGCGCGATGCACTCGGGCGGTGATTGGTGGATTTCCGTTGTGTTTGAATGTGCACCAAATTGACTTTGTATTCCAACCAAGGCCTTATTGATTTGTAAGATACCGGAAAATACAGATACAAATTAAAACAATGATATCTTTAATGATAAATATGTGCCTTTTAAATTACTAGAGTTAAACCTGAACGACAATGATAACAAAAACTAAGTATAGTCGCGACTGGATGCATACGGACAACAGTCAGCGACTGATTTTTTAAATTCATTTCATTGTTTGATTTCGTTCACATTGCACGCGGTTTTATTATAGCAGGAGAGTTCAACTATTATTTTCTCATGGGGTCTGTTTTTATCTTACTTTCCTTTCTTCCACCATTAACAAAAATTCGGTTCATTCTGTAATGATGTAATCCATTACCTTCCCGGCTCTCTGTCGACGGGACAGAAAAACATGCTTGAGGAGAGGGTGCATGGTGACCAGCGATAGAGTGTCCGTCCGTCTGTCTGTATGTCTGTCTCTTATGATACGAAAATGTTAGCGAAAATCAAACACCAAATTTATTCATGTTTGAAATAATTTCACTGAATCTGACTGGGAATACAAACAGATGCAGATTTTTAAATCTACTGTTACCTATGAAGGTAATGAAAATGTGTATGTACATTATATATATTGAGAATAGCATGTATTGACCCCAGTTAGGTGTGTGTGTGTGTGTGTGTGTGTGTGTGTGTGTGTGTGTGTGTGTGTGTGTGTGTGCTCACACAAATCATAATTATTAGAAGATAAGGTAAGCGTATATAGGGTCAGGTTGTATATTGGCAGATGAGGTGTTGACTGTAGGTTGTGACACTGTGTAGTAGTGGTGGGAAAAACATTCCAGCCTTCACAGAACCTCGGAACCACCTCGCTATGAACATCTGAATTCCCGCCACAGTCGCTGACTGTTGTCCGTATGCATCCAGTCGCGACTTTACTTAGTTTTTGTTATCATTGTCGTTCAGGTTTATCTCTAGTAATTTAAAAGGCACATATTTATCATTAAAGATATCATTGTTTTAATCTGTATCTGTATTTTCGGTGTCTTACAAATCAATGAGGTGCCTTGGTTGGAATACAAAGTCAATTTGGTGCACATTCAAACACAACGGAAATCCACCAATCACCGCCCGAGTGCATCGCGCAGTGTTACCAAATCCACCTGTCCTCGGCTGGCAAAATCAGTGCGTCAGACTACGTGGAACCGAGTATAGGTGGAACGCAGCCATAAAACTAAATTCGGAACCATAATTTAAAGTAGCCCTCTTGCACGCGCCGCCACTTAAATTCATAAAAACTGTATCACACTGTAGTAGTAGTAGTAGCTGTAGTAATAGTAGTAGTAGTAGCAGTAGTAATAGTAGTAGTAGTAGTAGTGGTGGTAGTAATGGTGGTAGCAGCTGCAACTCCAGGTTCATATGAAAGTGAACCCAGTTGGCTGCAGGCACTTAAGGTGACTTTCTCCAGCAGTCCACCATTCTCCTTTCGGGGTATAAAGAAGCAGCTGAGAGGTGTTTACATCCCCTGGCAGTAGAACCGCCTTATTATACCGGTGCCGCCACATGAAGGCGTCCCTTTCCAGCACAAAGTATAACCCAGTGAAATTCGCACACACGTAACGTTAGCTACACATTATTTCTGAACAACCCCTCTTAAGACAATGAGGGTACTTATTATTATTTACGGTATCTCTTTAGTAACAAAGTAAAGCCGTAGACAGATGATCAGTGAGTCATGTACTAGGCTTGCACACTCACAAAATCAACACGGAAAGAGAATAAACGTGGCGCGTGTCCTATAAAACTGACGCAAATGTACCCAAAAGCAACTGTTGAAAAAAACAGTGGCCCGTCACGCAGACCAGCAAACTTAAGCGGCCTGTCACGCAAAGGGCCATAGTCGTGTTATTTTTCCTTCGGCTTAATTTAGCCAAGAGTTTTGTTCTCCTGCAGCTTATTTTACGTAACTAAAAAAAAAAAAAAATGCAGATACACATCCTTTTCATGGAACTTCTTCCAGACTGGTGTTATACTTTTGGGTTAAACTCTTGTTGCTACTCGGCATGTAAGATGAAGAGATAGAAATTCTTAGCCAAGTTTAAAAGAATATAGTTCTGAAGGTTTTCCGGACATCATTTTTGACAATGTACTAAGCTTATTGCCGCTTATCCCATTCGTGTATGCAACCTGTTTCGTTTGTGTGGATAACCGCTGTATAAATAACACACACACACACACACACACACTCACACACACACACACAAATGTAAATTAATATACAAGATATGGTAACTAGTATGGAGGAGGTGCTTGGAAGTAAACTTAATCGACGTGAATACAGATCAAGCATATATATATATATATATATATATATATATATATATATATATATATATATATATATATATATATATATATATATATATATATATATATATATATATATATATATATATATATATATATATATATATATATATATATATATATATATATATATATATATATATATATATATATGATGAGCCTAAGTAGGGTTAGTCCTTATATTCATTTTTAGGATTGCTAATACGACGATTAACAGAGAAGTTGCCAATGAACTTTTTCTCATTTGAAAGCAAATCTTAATATTATTAAATTACAATATACTTTTGACATTTAATTTGATAGCTATATTGCATCTAAATACTACAGTACAGAATGATATATGATTAACCATATTGGTGTGTGTGTGTGTGTGTGTGTGTGTGTGTGTGTACAAGGCTCATATTCTGCGTGGCATAGAAGACCGAAGCGCCGCATCCTTTCATAAATATCATTTTTATCCGCTCGGCACGTGACTGAGGCAAACTATTTCGACAACAAAAGTGCATAAATAAAATAAAAGAGAAACTAGAGGCCCATTAGATATACTAAACTTCTACGGAAGAGGCGTTGCGAGATCTCCAAAGTCACTCAGAACATAAGTACTGTTGTCAGCCTTTAAGTTCTCAAGAACTTTAACACCAACTTCATTCATATTAGAGTATACTAGGGAATATCCTTGCTACGTCCCGACGATCTTATTTAAAGCAGGGAACGGTCTCGTGCTGAAGGGGTTAAGGAGGACTAGGTCTTACGTCTTCACTTTGAAGTGTTCCTCAAGTGTTAACAGAATAAAATTGAAGGCAGTAAAAATTAAATGAAAAATGCGTCATATCATAAAGAAGATAAAAGCTGGCTTGAGGTTTTATTTCACATGCAGTATTTTACTATTAGTCAACCTTAAGCAAACTTATTCCCATTATTGTTTCAAATACACTGTTAGTCTTATTATGGTACACATTAGTACCTTCAAGTCGGAGGCGTGTTATTTTTTTTTTCCATTGTCAGTTAGCGTCTCTCCAAAGAGTGGACATTAATAGAGCATTCATTAACCCCTTCACTACTAGGTTGATCTAGCATTATGAGTGAGATGATCTGTTAACAGCATTACTGTAGTGGATTAAGAATAGCGTCTAGGGGCTGAAGGGTTTAAATTCATGGCTCGTTAAGCCAGATCCACAACTCTACAAAGCTAATTACATTTTTAGAATTGTATTATGACAGTACCCAACAGTGAATAGCATGTTCTGCCCTAAAACAGGTGCATGATTAATACTAACGTCATTTTCTCATACTACCCTGTTCTTTACACACCCAAGTAACGCTTAAAACGACCCGGGGTTGCAGAAAAAACTTAAAGGTCCGTATTCTGAGTGGCGCGGGAGGCTTCGTATTACCTCTTGCTTATTGATTTATTTTGAATACTGCACCTTACCACGTGTATGCTGTTTATGTAGTCTTAAGGTCGATATAGCTCTCATGGCTGATTGTGATATAGGGGTGTCTTGTGCTTAATAAATGACTAAGAAGTTTTAATAAGACTACAAAGCCACTTCTGGGATCTGCGTGTGGAATTAACAGTGCCGTGAACTGCTAAAACTAAATTCACATGTTGGAATTCTGTTCATTGTGAAGACTGAACAGTTATGGCCCGACATGGACCATCTTTATGCACACAGAAGTGGGGTTAAGAAAATACATTTGGGCCCTACCCGAACCTTTTTCATACCTGCATGTCGGGCCACAACTGTATCCGTACAATTAGCATGATTTTAATATTTGACTATAAATTGCTCATCTGCTCACACTGCGACGTGTGTGTAAACAGTTTTGGTTTGGAGGATTTCGTAATAGTTCTTCCTCAGTGGTTTATTTTACATATTACAAACTTTTGTCTGGTGTGTTACTGAGGCAAACTCTGTCCATACTAGAAATGACTAAGTAACATAAACGAGATTACCAGGGCTTGATTTATATATATATATATATATATATATATATATATATATATATATATATATATATATATATATATATATACATATATATATAGAATAGCTCAAGAAGGCAGCGCAAGGATATCTCCAAAACCACTTGCAGTTCCCTGTAGTTTCGCGTTACCAGGCAGCCTTATTACAAAAGGTGTTACAGCCATCTGTCTGTTTAAACTATATCTGGCTGAATGAACCTGTTTCATGAGACATAATACGGAATCAAGGTGACTGAGGTATTACTGAATAAAATATCTACTTTTAAAGATGTTAATGTAGATATGAAGCCTGCCTGTAAATGTGTATTTGTCGGAGACGATCCAAAAGCCGTTTTTTTTTTTTTTTTTTTTTTTTCCGTAGGTGAAGGAGGCCTCTCGGCACTTTTTCCGTGCATGTCTGTTTCTGCGTAACTCAGGGATATTCTCCTCATATATGCAGTCAGTGTCTGTATACAAAGGTATTTGAGACAGAAAGCAGCATCTTACAGTGAAATGGGAAAAATAAATAATTAAGGAAGAGATGCTAAAAAGCCTCCAAAGCCCACAAGTATACATTCCAAGGTACACTGCATGGGTGAGGCTGTGTAGGGGTATAAATATTTCTCTCATCTTAACCTGGGTCAAATTTTCTTCCTCTGATGGTTATTTCCGTAGGTCACAGGCAGAATAAGGCAGTACTACAGTTCTGAAATCTTTCCATACTACTTCTTCGTGACTAGGGCGATACACTCTTTTTATTATCTTATTCCAGCTCAGCATTCCTGATAGAGAGATGCCACAAACAGGCCAGAATAAAGTGAGAAAAGTGTACTGTAAGTGTGGAAGAGGCCCAGCTACTTCCTTCACCACCTCACTCTCGTGTACCCATACTGTGATGCTTTGTCCTAGGTGTTCCGTAGTTATTTACGCCTTTTATGATAACACTATCATAGTTACACACACACACACACACACACACACACACACACACCGTCTTCCCAAAGTGTCACCTTAATTGGCGGTGTTTTGGAGCGCCACCACGTTGGATCTAAATCAAACTGTAGAGCACGTCACGCATGACAGTTTGATAAACAGGGATCCAGAGATTTGTCAAGGGGATGACTTTCGCCGATAACAGCCAGACTTGTGGAACCATCAGTATGGAGGGAAGAGGGATGCATTGTTATTGGCATAGTAGGCTAGGCTTCGTAGCATCTATTCGTTAGCGATTTATTAGCCTATTACAGTTTAACACTTGTTTGCCAGACACATAACTATGTTATCGACAAAGTCTGCATACACAACATTTCGGGCAGGAGTTATCAAGGGCTATACCTAACCCTCCATTTCCAGAAGTCTCTTAAAACGAATAGAATCGTTTAGAGAGAGCAGGAAACGTAATATGAAAAACGCCATCTGAATAAGGGGTTTAAAGGATCAAAGAAAAAGTATATAAGGAATGAAAACTTTGAGTGAGATTTCAGAATTTTGTTCACTCACACACACACACACACACACACACACACACACACACACACACACACACACACAGTACCCAAAGGTTCATTATCTGATGCAGTGCAAACATAAATATTTACAGTACGGCGTGTCTGGTGCTGCTCCAGTGGGTCACCATGCTGACGGCCCGAACTCTTGCTCTGCGCTGCCCCAGCTTACACAGCCTGATCAGTTTCACCAACTTGACACTAGTCCTTTCGCTGCCATTGCGGTGTTTTTATTTTGTTATGTTACTGTCACCTCAGGACTATTTTAATTAGCTTAGAATAGAGTTTTCGACTGGAGGGTTTAGAGATAATCCTCATTGACCCCCGCACTATTAAGGGGCTTCTCTAACCTACAGAAAATCGTCTGATAGCAGCAACAATAAACTGCATAGTAAAGTTATATTAACGAAAGGATTAACCTCTCCCGATGATCATTCTGTCCCAGGCAGTGGCTGAATCGGTAGAAAGGCGACCTGCAGTCCCAGTGGACCCAGGATTCGAATCCCAGCAGGGGCAGGGAACAGTTTAAGGATCTGAATTACATAAAGAAGCAGGCTTCAATATCTACCAAAAGACCCGTCGTCATTTAAAAATACCCCCAGCAAATACCCGTACGCCAGTTCTGTATGAAACAGCCCTAGCATGTATGCAGTATGGACTGTGTGTGTGTTTGTGCCAAAGTGGTGACAAGTGGAGGTGTGTAGGAGGACTACTGGGCTTGGGATAGGCCTTGAAGTCTTTACACAGAGTCGGAAAAAAAAAAGTAGAAAAAGATTATGTTACCACAGCACTCGTTCGTAACTAGCACATTATTATGATATCAGTCTATTGTTATAACTCAGCATGCAAGACAGAATGATGGGATATTTAGTCTTGATTAAAGTAAAGGCAGCAAATCACACATAGTTACCTCCGCCAAGGAGGTTATGTTTTACCCTGCGTTGGTTGGTTGGTTGGTTTGTCTGTCTGTCTACCTGTTGGCAGGATTACTAAAAAGGCTATTAAGGGATTATGATGAAATTTTGTGGAGGGGTGGGCCATGGGCAAAAGAAGAAAAGGTTAAATTTCTGGCCAGATCAGGATCGGGATGTGGAGTATCCCGCACAATATCTCCAAAAGTTCTCAAATGAATTTCAATAAAATGTTGTGGAAAAGTGAGTCTTGGACCAAGAAAGAATTTATTCATATTTTTTGGGGGATCCGGATCAGGATCCTATATCCACGCATATAGGTATAATAGCTGAATACTGATCTATGCACGTGATAGTACATCTAAATGTAGGATAAATGAAAGTAACGTTATATGCGGCAAGACGTGAGATTGAGCGAAGCTTCACATGTCTGATCCATCCGGCTAACAGATAAGTGCATTGGTGAGGGTACAGAGGGGCAGTTGGAGGGCAGACGTGTGGGATTAACCTAATCTCTTGTGGCAGATTACCCCATCTCCTTGTAGATGGAATGAACTTTTGTGCGTGGGTGTACGTGGAAATAACCTATACCACAAACCTGTTCTTCTAACTGGGGTCGCTTGTGTGTGTGTGTGTGTGTGTGTGTGTGTGTGTGTGTGTGTGTGTGTGTGTGTGTGTGTGTGTGTGTGTGTGTGTGTGTGTGTGTGTGTGTGTGTGTGTGTGTGTGTGTGTGTGTGTGTGTGTGTGTGTGTGTGTGTGTGTGTGTGTGTGTGTGTGTGTGTGTGTGTGTGTGTGTGTGTATGTTGTGTGTGTGTGTGTGTGTGTGTGTGTGTGTGTGTGTGTGTGTGTGTGTGTGTGTGTGTGTGTGTGTGTGTGTGGTTCTTTCCCTTCCTGTTGAAAGTTTTGTACGTATGTTGATATGTGTTTGCATATGTGTGTGCGGATGTGTATGTATATACATGAACATATCTTAGCACAGTAATGCCTTCAAATTTCCTGTCAAGACGTTTGCAAGTGTCCATATACGCGTTAAAGACTGTGCAGTTTTGTCTGTGTTAATGTGGGCGTCTTGAGGTTCCTTTTCTGATCGCGTGTTTGTTTTCGAGTCTGTGTGTGTAGTTATGTGTATTTGTATGCTTATGTTCGTATGTGGATACTTTCTGTGTTCTTGGATCTGCTTTCATGCGTGTAAATCTGTATTTGTGTGTGTGTGTGTGTGTGTGTGTGTGTGTGTGTGTGAGAAAGAGAGAGAGAGAGAGAGAGAGAGAGAGAGACAGAGACAGAGAGAGAGAGAGAGAGAGAGAGAGAGAGACAGAGACAGAGACAGACAGACAGACAGACGGACAGACAGAGACGGAGAGACAGAGAGAGAATGGTGCGTTTCTCAGTTTCCTCTTAGGTAAAGGACGAGGGAGGGAGAGGGGAGAGTGGGAAAGAATTTTGGCAAACGCTCCCACGGGAATATGAAGTGCCAGACAATTTACCTGACACTAAGTAAGACAGGCACACCTCGACCCAGCCAGTTCCTTCAACACTAATGCCATGGAAAATGAAGAGAGAGAGAGAGAGACAGACAGACAGACAGACAGAGAGAGAGACAGAGAGAGAGTCAGAGAGAGAGAAATGTTTTGGAATATATATTTACCTACTGTATCTGCCCTCCAGTGCTTTATTGCTCCATGAGGACCGTCTTGCTCAGGGATTCACTCATTAGTGAATATTTAAGGCTAGACTCGTATGCTACTCGCCCTTGAGTGGTATTATGAAAGCAGTAAACACCCTACACCTCTCGAATATAAACCTTCATGGGCCACATCCATTTGGAAAGCCTTACCTCACTGGAAAATCATACGTATTGTCAGTTACATGGTTACCACTCACCGTTCTGGGTTACAAGCAATCATATGAGTTATCACTTAGTCTACAGTCACCTGAAAGTAGTTTCACATCAATGGGTGGTAACCTCCTCAACCTACTAAAATTTTTACGTGCTAATTCATTTCCCATTTCATTCTCCAGTCTATCTATCTATCTATTGCCAGACGCCTCAATCCCGTTTCGGGTGGCCACAAACAAATCGCCTCCAAGTCGCCCTGTCCCCCGCCATTTCACTGCCCTGCTCCCAACTCACACACCCCTCTCTCATATACCTCTCCACCCCATCCCTTCATCTCATCCTCGGCCTCCCCCTCCCTCCTCCCCCCTCCACCTCACTCATATATACTCTCTTCGTCAGTCTTTCACCCTCCATCCTCTCCACATGGCCAAACCACCCCAGTGTGTTCCTCATAACGCTTCCTATCACATCCACATCCACACCACAACGCTTCTTTATATCCTCATTCGTCAGCCTGTCTCTCCACGTGACTCCACAGGCTCCAATTAAATAACTCATTTCCACTGCTCTCACTCTTGACTTGTGTCCTTCCAACAATGTCCAAGCTTCACATCCGTACGTTAGAGTTGGTATCACAATACTGTCATGTAGTAACTTTTTCACTTCCATGCTCACTTCCCTGTTTCTTATCACTGCTTTCAAAGAACCAGCAACCTTTCTTCCCTGCTGTACCCTTTCAAGCACTTCACCCTCCAAACCTCCATCCTTACTCATCACACTACCCAAATACTTAAACGTACTCACATTTTCCAATTCCTCACCATCTAACCTCGCTGTACATTCACTAACTTCACCTCTCTCAAAGACCATCACTTTACTCTTCCATACATTCACCTTTAGGTTCCGTTTCTTACACACTCTCTCAAACTCATCCACCAAGCCTTGCAGCTCCCCTTCGTCTTCACTCAACAACACAGTATCATCTGCAAACAACAGTACAGGGAGTTTCCAAACACTATCCTCTCTCACCAGGGCCACTCCAACATCCACTACCCTACCTTGTACCTCTTTTATTACCCCGTCCATGTACAGATTGAACAACCATGGAGACATGACACATCCCTGTTTCAAACCAACTTTCAAAGAGAAAAATTCACTTAGTTCACCATCCACACGCACTGCAGCCTTCGCACCATCGTTCATACTCTTCACAGCATTCAACAACTTCCCATCTACTCCATATATTCTTAACACTTTCCACAATCCTTGTCTATCCACCCTGTCATATGCTTTCTCCAAATCCATGAAAGCCGCATACAACTTCTTTCCCTTCTCTAGAAACTTTTCCACTAAAGATCTAAGAATGAATATCTGATCTACTGTACACAACCTCTTCCCTTCCTAAAGCCTCCCTGTTCTTCTCCAACTAATTTCTCTGTTCTTTCTCTAACTCTGTCTATAAGTATCCTACCATACACTTTTCCTATTATACTAAGAAGACAAATGCCCCTATGATTACCACACACTTCTTTTTCCCCTTTTCCTTTGTACAAGGGAATAATTATACCTGACTTCCAATCCTCAGGGACTCTACCTTCCTCCCAGGCCAATCTGCACATCTTCCACATCCATTCTACTACTATCTCTCCCCCATGCTTCAGCATTTCACCACACATTCCATCAATTCCTGGGGCTTTCCCCGATTTAACTTTCTTCATTGCTTCCACAACTTCTATCCTACTGATTTCTTCCTGTCTTCTCACTTCCCTCCTTCTCCCAGCCATTCCCCACCCACTTATACTCGCATTACTTCCATCCTCTACGTTCAACAATTCCTTAAAGTGTTCTCTCCATCTGCTCACTTTTTCTCCCTTCTCCACTAGTAATCTATCATTTTTATCTTTCACTCCCCTGCTAACTTCAGTTCCACCCTGTCTTACTCTTTTCACTTCTCTCCAGAACATTTTCTTACAGTCCCTCCACTTTACACTCAAATTCCTTCCAAATTCCTCATCCACTCTCTTCTTACTCTCTCTTACTAATCTTTTCACCTCTCTCTTCCTTTCCACATATAACTCTCTCTTCCGCCTCTCAACTTCTTCCACGCCCCTATTTCTCATCCATTCATTGTATGCTTTCTTCTTTTGTGCTACAGCCTGTTTCACCTCTTCAGTTTACCACGCTGTTCCTTGCACCCCCCTCCGTCTTCTCTTCCTTCCACACACCACATCACATGCTGCACATATTTCTTCTGTAAATATCTTACACACACCTTCCACGTCTCCCATCTTCTCCAGTTCATATTTGCCCAATCGTTCCTCCACTTCTCTCTTATACTCTGCCTTTTTCTCATCCTCTTGTAACCTTTCCACTCTCCTTGCAACTACTCCTTCCTCTCGTCTTTCCCTTCTTCTATTCCTCCATCTCACTTGCATCCTAATTCTGGCCACCACCAAGTAGTGGTCAGAAAGTCCACTCCCCCAACCTCTGTACACTCTTGCATCCTTTACATCTTCGCATCCTTTCATCCACACACACATAATCAATCATTGCCTTCCTTTCATTCAGTTCACCACCCACCCTTCTCATCACTCGCCATGTATACCTGTGGATCATTTTATGCCTGAAGAGGGTATTGGCTATCACCAACCCCCTCCCAGCACAAATGTCCACTAACGCACTCCCATTCTCATCTATCTCGGCAGGCACACCCCACTCACCAACTATTCCATCCACCTTCACATTACCAACTTTACCATTCATATCACCAATCAAAAACACTCTCTCATTCCTTCCAAACTTTTCCATGCACACTTCCACACTTGTCCAGAACTCTTCTCTCACTCTTCTAGCACGATCTTGCGTTGGCGCATACACACACACAATCGCCCACATTTGTATTCCAACTTTCAACTTTACCCACACAATCCTTGACCCAACTGATCCATACTGTCTTATGCTCTTCTTCCATCTTTTACTCACAACTATACACACTCCTTCCTTTGCCCTCTCATTCTCATCTACTCCTGCACATATACACCATCCATACTCCCATTCTCTCACACTTTCTCCTCTCCATTTTGTTTCAGTTATTCCACATACATCCACTTTAGCACCCTCAAGCACCTGGACAATCTCTCTCTCTTTCACCTCATCATTCGCTCCTCTTACATTCCATGTACTCATTACCAAGTCCTTTGTCCGGTCCTGGGTCGTCATCGTTTGGTCAGTCCTTGTCCGAGGCTTCTTGTTTGTTTTTTTAGTTAGTTGTTTTCCGGGGAGGGGCACTAACCCTCCGCCAACACTTTTAGTCGCCTTTTACGACAAGCAGGGATACTGGGGGAGTATTCTTGAAAACCCCCCTACCCCCAGTACATGTAATAAAATAGCGCGGGAAATCTACTGTGAATTTCAAATTTGGGTCATGGTATATTCGTTTGAGTTATCGCCTCCTTCATCAATCAACACTTGCGTTGAGAAAAGAACAATATGTGGCTAATATCGGTTTCGATATTTCTATCTTAGGCTTACCGAATACTTGGGTTTCCTTTCCTCTAGCTAGTTCATGTAATTGAAAGAGCAAAGTTTCTAATTTATGCAAGCTGTAAATTTTTCCTAAATTAAATACTGAGCTCTAATCTTCCATTTTTTCAGCCAGCGAAAGCTTTCTTTGAACGAGGAGAAAACATAATTCAGAACGTAAACCATTATGAGCGACAACTGAGAAAATGAATGTGAGTAAATGATGTTGCATTCTCCGTTTTCCGGTGCTACTCAGCTGGAACGGGTAAAAACGAGCTTGTAAACATGAATGAATAAATAAATAAATAAAAATGAACTCAGACAAATACTAATCTGTTTTTTGTTCTTGTCAGGGGGTAACATTAGCCTTAAGCAAAACTTGCGAGGGAATCAAAGTCACAGCTCGAATTTCCTGTGCTTCGTCTGTCAAAATCTTAATCAGGAAAATGAAGAAAAACAGCTGGGGTTAATTTTCTGCCAATGAGGGTAGTTTCTGCTTAGCTGCGATCTTGTGAAGGAGGAGGTGCGTGAGTGTGGCAGCTTAAGGTGGCCTGCGTGCTGGAGGAACCATCGTAAAATCTGCATCCACTCACACCTCCCTTCTCTGAACATCACAGTACCGCCTTCACTCTCACATCACCAGAATTTTTGGCTTTCGTTGCTATACTCTTTTTTCTATATTATCGAGTATTATAGCTGGATCTGTACGAGCTGTCCTTCTCGATCACAGGCATTTTTTTTTTCTTTTTTTTACTTACGAATCCGCAGAATTATCTGGCCTCCTGTTCCACGCAATTTTTCTTGACTTGTACAGTTAAAGCCTCACAGATCTCTTCTGACAAGAGGAGAACCTCCAGCTTCTAAAGCTGGCAGCTGATTGGCTGTCTGAGTGCATTCATTAGTAACAATGTATTTGAAAAACAAAAAAAAATATTATAAGTAATATAATAACCGTTTCTGACGAAATGATTGCTCAAGTAAAATTTATGTATATTATTTTCAATAGATTAATTTCAAAACGAGGTATTACAAAATATATCAGACGGCCTAGATACGTGTGAAATTTTCATTTGCCCTGGCAAATCAACAAAATGTTGCAGTACTGACGTATAATTGTCCATTATTTGTCCTAACATGGGAATAAAACTATATGAACTCGTAAAGCTTTGTCCGAAAGTGTTGATTTAGCAGAACTGAAAATTGCACGCACAACTAGGCTATCTGATAGACTTTGAGCTACCTCGTTTTTAAACTGATATATGCAAATAACTTTTTACAGACATGCATATTTATATATATATATATATATATATATATATATATATATATATATATATATTAGGGTATATAAAAAATAGGATAAAATTTTCAACTTTATTTTTTTCATGCAAGTACATCACGCCCTTGATACACATCTCATAATGATCAGTCAAGCCAGTTTTGGAGAAAATAGAAGTATATTTAACCTCCGATAGGACCTGACTATTTACATTGGATTATTCGGCTTTGTTACTCGTGGGCGTAGGCCAACATGGGAGAATAACGGAGCTCTGATTATGTTGATGCTCGGCCAGGGAAGTAAAGGGTAGACAGGGGAGGAGGTAAGGGTGATGCGAAGGTGGGTGTGTGGGAAGGTGGTGAAGGAGGGTGTGGGAGGATAGGTGAGAGGAAGACAGGTAAAGGAACGAGGGTGAGGAGATGGATATGGGGGAGGGAGATGAAAACGGGTGATGGAGGGTGGGAAGATTGCGATGGAGCATGAGGTATGGTATGGTACGCGTGAGGAAGATTGTGAGGATGGTTAGAGAGGAGAGAGGATATGAGGAAGGAAGGTGAAGAAGGAGGGTGAGGCAAGATGAACGTGAGGCAAGATGAGCATGAGGTAAGGAATGAGTGAGGGGATGAGGAAGTTTTTGAGAGTAGGAATGGTTGTATGTGTGAGTGAGGTGAGGGGGGACTGGTATAAAGATGAAGCTGTAAGGAAGGAGGGCAGGTAGGAAGAAGTCTACTGAAGATTGTCTGATAGAAAAGATGATTGTGAGTAAAAATATTTACAAGTAAAGATATTCATAAGAAGTGATATACAGGGTGTTCCAGGACTTCAGTTACTAACTTCTAGAGGTAATTCGCGTCATACTTTTGAGCAAAAGAGTTACTGTATATAATTAATTCCAATTCTCAGATGTTACGGAGGTACCGTTAATGATGACCTTATTGCTGAATTATGAGTGAGACCATTTTCGATCATAGTATTATTCGTATAACCTTTCTATCATTTTACGCCCACAATTAATCTAAGAATCACCTCGTGAAGTTACTACAAGACCCAAGACAGTCTGCATAAGAAAGGATATATGTGGGTAAAAATATGCCTGCTGAATGATATCTATGTTCAGGGACATCTATGAGTAAGTATGTCTATGGGGAATTGTGGCCGTGATGAAATGATTATTGTTTTACTTGTGACTGAAGAGTAGGAAGGAGGGGAAGCAGAAGGGGAAGAGAGGAAAGCAAGCAAAACAGGCCGTGCAAATTTGGCAAGGGTATTAACGAACTTTGTGTGTGTATGAGAGAGAGAGAGAGAGAGAGAGAGAGAGAGAGAGAGAGAGAGAGAGAGAGAGAGAGAGAGAGAGAGAGAGAGAGAGAGAGAGAGAGAGAGAGAGAGAGAGAGAGAGAGAGAGAGAGAGATGAACTCTGGGATTAGTTGTCTGAGAGTACACTTTTAGAACGACAGATGATTTGATATGAGTAAATAAGGAACCAGGCTCGTATGAGCGTAAATAGATAAGCGGCAAGGTAGGATGGTGGATAGAGGAAGGTAGACACAAACATAGATATAAATCAAACCGGACATTCAGATAAATGGTTAATGTTATTCTTTCTTCGATTTCTTATCTTATTGCTTACATGCTTTTAGCCTTGCAACAGATATATAGGTCTAAATATTAAGCAACTTCTGTAATTATGCTCTCTCTCTCCCTCTCTCTTCAAGTTCAGAAGAGATCTAACAGCTGAACTTTCTTCTTCTATGTCAGTCTAAAGAATCTCTTTTACACAGATACAATATTATTTGAACAGCTTTTGCGTGGTAGTTGGTTTCCGAATATTTTCCTCTCACAAGCAGCATTGGTGACTTCAGTGCAGCCATACCAATCTCTTCCTAAGAGAGAGAGAGAGAGAAAGAGAGAGAGAGAGAAACGTATAGTCGCCATTTGTCTCGCGTCCTTAATAATATTAAAAAGATGGATTTGTTTTCTGAATGTGAAGTTTAATATCATGTGGGTCGCGCATGTGTTTTTATCTCCAAAACACCATCGGGGTGTGGATGCACATGTTATGAATAATTTCGTCATCTATTTTGCGTGCTTCTGTGAATTGCATATCATGGCGCTCGTGCCTCCGTGTGTGTGTGTGTGTGTGTGTGTGTGTGTGTGTGTGTGTGTGTGTGTGTGGTAACGGAGCCAGCATATTGATAGAATCATTTACCAAAACCGTATGCGTGCCGCTCCGCCTCCTTACTACGCCCATTGTAAAAACAAGATAAATATCTCTTGTCATTTTTTTTTCCTGGTGTATCTGGAGGGACGCTCGACAAGCATGCACCCCCGCCCGCACCAACACACACACACACACACACAGACACACACACACACACACACACACACACACACACACACACACACACACACACACACACACACACTCGTGCGCGCACGCGCGAACCCTCAACAAAAATGAGATCAGAGTCACTTCCAATCACTTTACACTACAGGTCTAGAGGGACAATCAGAGGCATAAATTCACCATCCCAGAAGGGTTCATTTCATATCCCTTGGCCAGATATGCCTGAAGGTCGCGGCACAGGCCCCCCCGCTGCATGAAAAACTCGAGCATTCTGACGCGAGACAAAACGTGCACCATGGCCCCTTGTGTGGATGAAACTTTATGTTTATAGTGTGGTGTTGGCTTAAACAAACATTAATGCTTGTAAATACAGAGTTCATTTTTACACTGTACTAGTAGTGTATGTGTTATATAGGTACTAGTATATATCTCATAAAACAATGTACAGAATGTAGTGTCTGCTGGAGACATACACAGCTTCTCACTAGGAATGTCAGTCCACATAATTTATACTGTATCCACAGTCTTGTTGTCCCAGATCATCAAGAATGCTTTGCATATGATGTATCGCAGTAGGACTCAGTGCAGGTGCCGACCACGGGTGAGCCTGCGTTTTGGCACATATTATGTCCACATTATTTAGCATTTTGATACAATCTCTCATGCCACCAAAGTTTTGGATGTTAACCAGATGGACATAATCCATTCCTAATCCCTCCCTCAAACCAACGAGAGACCAAAAGTTAAGTGAACAGATCTGAAGAGCATGACCAAATTTCAGAGGCCACACTCTCTAAAATGGCAACACATGCTGTGACCAAATAGAAAATAACTTGCATAAACGATGGTAAGAAATGGAAATCGTTACCGTTCGTAAAACGGAGTTGTGAGCAATATCATGTTATAATCAGATAGGATAATGATGATGACGATACTACTACTACTACTACTATTAATAATAATAATAATAATAATGATAATAATAATAGTAGTAGTAGTAGTAGTAGTAGTAATAATAATAATAATAATAATAATAATAATAATAATAATAATAAATAATAATAATAATAATAATAATAATAATTATTATTATTATTATTATTATTATTATTATTTTTCCAACCTTCTTGTTTTGTCATTCTTTCCTTCATTCTTTCCTCTTCCATCTGTCAACGGGTGACTACAGTGAATGACAAGCCAAATGGTTTCTTGTACACCAGGAAACCACGCCTGGTGGTAACGATATAACCAAATTATGGCACCTGGTGGTTTAGTGAGTAATTAAGGCGGCCCAATTGGATTAAGCCAGTGCAGGTTTATGTCTAAGGGATAGTTGGGGTTTGTTGCTCACGTAACGCCACACAGGGGTGAGTGAGGCGGGTCATTCTCATTTTAAATTGCAGGACCGACTTGCTTTGCCCCGGGCTCGTACGCTCCCCATGGGGCAACTCAGGATTAGATGATGATGGTGAATTATTTTTATTTTTTTTATTATTGTTCTTCTTCTTCTTCTTCTTCTTCTTATAACAATGACAACGACGATTACCATACTACTATTACTGCTGCTGCTGCTGCTGCTGCTACTACTACTACTACTACTACTACTGATAATAATAATAATAATAATAATAATAATAATTATAATAATAATAATAATATAATAATAATAATAATAATAATAATAATGATAATAATAATAATAATAATAAACCATCCAGCCAGCCATCCCTCATCGAATCCTATGTTGCCCCATGAGGAGCTTATTAGTCCGGGGCTAAGCAAGTTGGTCCTGACATTTACGATAAGAGTGACCAGCCTGACTCATCCCTGTGTGGCATTGTGTGAGCAATACATCCCACCCACCTCTTGGATATACACCTGCACCGGCTCAATCCGATTGCAGTGCCTTAATTCTTCACTAAGCCACCGGGCGCCATAATTTGGTTATATGGTTACCACCCAGCGTAGTTAATGGTTTCCTGGTGTACAGGAAACCATTTGGCTTGTCACCCAGTGTAAAGTCACCCATAGGCAGAAGGAAGAGGAAAGAATGAAGGAAAGAAAGACAGAAGAGGGAGTGTAAAGCCACCCGTAGGAGGTGGACGAAAGAATGAAGGAAAGAAGGAAAAGGAAACAAGGAAGAGAGGAAAGGGCAGACACTCAAAGCAGCATTACATGGAGTGAGTGGATGGTGAGTGCCCCCACCTACCACAGAACAATACTACTACTAATAATAATAATAATAAAAATAATAATAGTAATGGCATTTTGTAATAGAAGTAGTCCTACTCAGTCAGGCGAAAATTTAAGCCACAGTATCATGTTCAGATTAACTAAGGACTTCCTCGGGTGTAATGAGGATATCAGGTGACGAGGAAATAATCCTGCAGAGCAACCCATACTCTCTGGATGAAATGAACGCCTCTCACTGACTAGAAGAAATGTGTTTGTGTGTGTATATATATATATATATATATATATATATATATATATATATATATATATATATATATATATATATATATATATATATATATATATATATATAGTGTAGATAGCTAGGTAGATACATAGATATGTAGATAGATAAATATAGATAGATAGATAGACAGATAGATAGACTGATAAATAGATACATAGATGGGTAGATGGGTAGATAAACAGATAAAAAGATACAGACATAGATATTAAGTCCTCTGTATTACTTCAAGTGCAAGAGAGATACTCATACTTGGCTCTAGTAGAGTACCTTGAAGTATTTAAACTGACGAAGTGATCTACATATAGTATTTATTCTAACCTGACAGAATTAATACCCCTTTTCAGCTTAGTTGATGGCCATGTGTAGTCAGATTGAATGATTCATTTGGTTAGTAACCAAAGGCAAATATATCAGCCTCATAACTAAAGCTGACCTAATTTCATGCAACCACAACTTAGTACGTGGGAACAATTTCGTGACAATGTTGCACTCGTAACTGATATTTCCTGTTCATCATATCCCTTTCCCATGGGTGTAGGGAAATGATAACTAGATTTTCACACTGAATGAAATCCTGTTGTTCAGAGTTAAGGTGGTAGCTCGACGGTTTGCTGGACTGTGCCAGGAAGTGTTCCCGATGACACTGTTATCTGTGCAGTCTAGAAACTTTTTGAACATATGAGCATCTGATTCAGTGTGAAAACCTCTCTCACGGTATCTCTCACTCACAGCATCTTTCCCTCCCTCTCTCACTTCATCCTTCCTTCCCTCACCGCATCCCTCCCTCCCTGACAGCATCTCTCCCTCCCTCGCAGCATCCTTCTTTCTCTCACAGCATCCTTCCTTCATTCACAGCATCCTTCCTTCACTCACAGCATCCTTCCTTCACTCACAGCATCCTTCCTTCACTCACAGCATCCTTTCCTCTCTTACAGTTGAGCATCCCTCCCTGACAGCATCCCTTCCTTCTTCGCAGCATCCCTCTCACGCAGCTTTCATAAGCTGCCAGTTAGCCTTGACTTACGGACAATAGTCCAGACGCGATGGGACAAATGTGTTATAAATTTTTGGAGTAAATCGGCGGGAAATGTATCAGAAAGAAATTAATAAACCGATGTTTGGAACCTGAGCAAAATTTTCCGTGCATAGAAATAAAATGCCAGGTGAACGTGACTGATCTTTGTCAGTTGTAGTGCGTTCTATTAAAGGTATCCAGAGGCAGACATCTTCAACATTCAGGTATTAAAATTCATACCGAAAGAAAGACAATAAATAAGTTCAATATAGGTCACAGTCTAAGTAGAAGATAATGATGATAGAGCCCATTTATAATACACCGTAGTAAAACCAACGACAGGCAAAAAACTACAACATTCAGGTACGAAATGCAGACCACAAGAGAAACAGGATTAAAAACATGGCCGGAAAATCTGCAATACCGGTCACGGTCACAGTACAGGGCACAGTTGAGGGTTGCCTCTCTCTGCCTCTCCTTGTCCATACTTTTCGCGGCCACTTCGTCAAGGAAGAAACGGCAGAAAAAAAAAAAGTTATTAATGATACCCCGAAAATGGCCACCGAATGGGGCCTTTTCAATGAGACAAAAAACAAAAATCAATTTCTATATCTTGATAATATGCAGGGGAGGAGGAGGAGGAGGAAGAGATGAAGGAAGAAGAGGAGGAGGAGGAGGAGGAGGAGGAGGAGGAGGAGGAGGAGATGAAGGAGGAAATCTATTGAATTTTTGTAGCTTTTTTGTACAGTGTATCTTACACTGTCATGTCCTGCCTCAGTTTAAGTGTGTAAACGTCTTCAACACAGAGACGACATTCCTATTTTAATATTACCGCTGTCACACGATTACGTTCAACTTAAGACGGTATAAAGACTTAAATGCACTATTGTTTTGTTTTCCTCACTCGTTTAGCAAAATATCTTCTATTATGAGAAGAATAGCCTGGCAGCAGCAAGGATAAACTACATCAAAAGTCCTCGAAGTGGAAGGATAAAAACTAGTTCACGTCATTTACCCAGGGATAAAAATGCTGGAGAGTGACGCCTTCACGCGCTGGCACCGATATAGCTGGCCGGTCCACTGCCCGATTACATAAACGTCCCTATGCTTTTTCCTTTCTACCCGAAAGGAGGATGGTGGACTGCAAGAAAGCGGCAACTTTAACCTGCAGTCCACCGTGTTTATGTTCAGAAGAGTCTTAGGCCACAATAACAACAATGAGATACCAACCCTTATACCACAAATAATAGGGCGAATACAGACATTTTTATGATAGTTATGATTTAGGGCTGTCTTGATTTACCTGTTCTTAGTTTTCAGACAAATAACTTGTCATTTTAGCTCAGAAAAACAAGACCCACATCAATAATAGATCCGGCCCGAAAAGAAGTGAACAAACAAATGTATGAAATATATAACATACATAATACCACCATTAAAGCCTTATGCAAAACAATCTCTCTCTCTCTCTCTCTCTCTCTCTCTCTCTCTCTCTCTCACACACACACACACACACACACACACACACACACACACACACACACACTTATTTAACATGACATACAAATGAAACAGTTAGTTGGTCAAGGCAGTCATATCACGTAGTCCACTGGAGTATAAGTTACAGTTGGTGTTGAAAATGCAGCAGCCATATGTTTCAGTGCAGAGATCCAAGACTATTTTCAGCAGTGGCGTTCCTGGATGCGTGGCACATTATTTCTTATCGTTTTAATGTGTGAATTACAACTCGATATATATATATATATATATATATATATATATATATATATATATATATATATATATATATATATATATATATATATATATATATATATATATATATATATGTATGTGTGTGTGTGTGTGTGTGTTTCGCTCACCGGTATATTTTCTTAGTATCACCATCGTTGGTGCTGATGAGGGTGCCTTCGCTCGCTGGCACTGATACAACCGATCTGTTCCGCTGTCCCATTATGCACAGATCCTCATTTCTTCCTTGTTCTCTGAAAGAAGAAGGATGGACTGCAGGAAGGAAGCTGCGTCAGTCTGCAGTTTACAGGGTTAATGTTCAGATGAACCTGGAACCACAACAAAAACAACTACTGCTATTAGCAATATCGTTTGTGTCAGTAACGTAGGCCTGTAAGAGGACAGAAGTGTAAACGCAAAAGTTACAGCCGAAGAGGTGCTACGAAGCCTCTTATGCAACTTAGAATCCTGCCTGTAATGCCACAGTCACAAAACAATTTCTTAGACCCATGTTGCGAGGTATATTACTGTTAACTACTTGCCACGATGAAGGCAACTCCAGACCCCGACAGGAAAGTAGGGGCGGGGTCAGTGAGGGGTCACGGCCTCCAGGTCATTTGTGTACCTACCTCATCTCCTCCGTTACACGCCCTATTTGACCTTTGACCTGGGAGAGTCAAAGGGTAGAGGTGGGTGAGACTGAGCAGGTGAAAGACAAAGGTACAGAGGAATGACGCAGAGCCACAGAGACGGTTAGACACAGAAGGTCAAGGAAGGAGGGACAGAAAAACACAGAGAAGGATAGACAGAGAGAGACACAGAGAAAACACATAAAGACAAAGAATGATAGGCACAGAAACAGAGAGAAGAAGAGGCAGAATAGCACATATGACAGACACGGAGGCACAAAGAAACGACAAAGTCAAAGAATGTGCAACAATTACATGATGTATTCAGGCATTGCATTTACAGTAAAGGTCAGACTACGAACATTCGTCCTTAGTCTGACTTTCGTCTATTTAGGCCTATGCGACCTTCTTAAACACAATGTGTTCAGGAATATTGAATTAAACTGATCTTCTGCCAGACTTTCTCGTGTTCGACATTCTTGCAAGGGAAAATTTTGTGAACTTTTGGCCTGTGGGGTCTATTTCATTTTGAAAAAAAAAAGAAAAAAGAAAAAAAGAATCAGAGTGAAAATGCCCGTAAAACAGTGTAAAAGGAAGACCTAAAACGTGGGGAAAGGGGTGCTTCAGACAGTCACAAAAAGTATACGATTATGGAGGTAGAGAAACAGGGATGTCATGTCTCCATGGTTGTTCAGTTTGTATGTGAATGGGGTTATAAAAGAGATACAAGGTAGGGCAATGGATGTTGGAGCGGCCCTAATGAGAGAGGGCAGTGTGTGGAAATTCCTTGTAGTGTTGTTTGCAGATGATACTGGGTTGTTAAGTGAAGACGAAGGGGAGCTGCAGTGCTTAGTGAATGAATTTGGTAGGGTGTGTAAGAAACGGAATCTAAAGGCGGATGTAGGAAAGAATGAAGTTATGGTCTTCGAGAGAATGAAGTCACAGAATGTACAGTGAGGTTGGATGAGGAGGCAATGAAAACTGTGAGTGCGTTTAAGTAATTGGGTAGCGTGATGAGTAAGGATGGAAGTTTAGAGGGTGAAGTGCATGAAAGGGTACAACAAGGAAGAAAGGTTGTTGGTTCTTTGAGAGCAGTGACAAGGAACAGGGAGGTGAACATGGAAGTCAAAAAGTCGCTGCATGGCAGTATTGTGATACCATATCTAACGTATGGAAGTGAAGCTTGGACCTTGTTGGAAGGTCACAAGTCAAGAGAGTGAGCAGTAGAAAGAACTGTTTGATAGGAGCGTGTTATGTTACATGAAGAGACAGACTGAAAGTGAAGGAGCGTTGTCGTGTGCATGTGGATGTGATAGGAAGCGTTAGGAGAAATACAGTGAGGTTGGTTGGCCATGTGGAGAAAATGGAGAGCGAGAGACTGAGGAGGAGAATGTATGTGAGTGAGGTGGAGGAGGGGATAGGGAGGGGGAGACCAAGGATGAGATGGGGGGATGGGGTGGAGAGGTATATGAGAGATGGAAGTGTGAGTTGGAAGCAGGGCAATGAAATGGGGGGGGACAGGGCGACATGGAAGCGATTTGTTTCTGGCCACCCCTTACGGGATTAAGGCGTCTGGAAATAGCTAGATAGATAGGGCGTCTGGCAATAGATAGATAGATAGATAGATAGATAGAGGTAGAGAAATGAGGAACAATAGTGGACAGCAGAACGAGCACGTATGCAAGTGGTTAATGTAACGGGGATATTAGGTAATGCAAATGAACTCTGCTTCTCTTAATGCTCCTCATATTTCCCTGTCGAGTCGAAAAATAGTCAGCAGTAGTTTTAGAGACCAGTTGCATACCCATGTACAGCAGGGGACAAAAGGCCACCTAATGGTTCACTTCTGTTTCACATTTTCCTTGTCTGGCAAATATTCCCAAGCTGAGAGGCCTGATATGTTTCTCAGTCCATAGACGACTCTCTCTGCCGATTGACGACTCTTTCATTATCGCAGGTCCCATCGGTCAACTAATGATACCCCTTGGTAATTAGCCAGTGTAAACAGTGTTTGGCTGGGTGATGTACTTCCAAGAATACAGAAAAGATTTATGATTGTATCACAAGTGGTATAGGATATTTCGTAACACCACTTCCTTAGTGACTTATTCTGTACATTAAGTTTTAATATCACCTTGTATATCACTGATGGGAAATAAAAATCTTGAAAACGATATAACTGGAATTCAAGAATTTTAAGGCATAATATGCAAACTTAATCGTTAAGAAAGAGGTGTTACGTAGTCTCGTATGTCACTGGTAATAAAACCCTTCGCACTACCGCCAAGCAGTTATCACACTGACCAGTATTAGTGATTCCTGGTTGGGCAGCGTTCTCTCAGTAACTGCACGGACACGAATAATTAGCATTAAACTGAGCTGTGGCCAGAAATACCAAGGCGTGGACTGAGGCTGGTGGCTGGTGATGACGGCCAAATCTTTTGCCAGTCACGCATGAACTGTTGGTCACTTGCAAGTCACACTGTATATTGTTGTTGGTCTGCCTTTTATTACTGTCTCAGTATTTGCATATTTTTGTATCATAGATGCTATTTTATATCTATCTATCTATCTATCTATCGATCTATATATTTTATATTATATATCTATATCTATCTATCTATCTATCTAGAAAGATAGATGGATATAGATATAGATATATATGTATGTAGATAAATAGATTGAGTGATATCCAGGGGCAGGTTACCACTGCTACCTATAGTCTGACAAATCTAAACGTAGGGTTTGGGTGGAGTCACCCCCTCCCTGCACTGGTGCCATGTTTCCTAACCCTACGATGTATAACGCCTGTGGTTTGTGTAGTAGGAATGATACATAAACATAACTCATACTAATATAACTGTAATGAAAGTGCTGACATGTATCAAGGAAGAATAAAACTATTCTGCATACTATATTATACGATAATAGAGAAACGTGGCATAAAAATTTGGCAGTGTTGCTCTAAAAATATTCTAATTATTATTTACATCCCCAACACTTCTAACATTGCTAATTAATTTAGCAAGTATAATTGCAAGAAAATTTGAAGGGATAAAAGTGGGAAGAGGCGATCCTTTCATAATTAAAATAAATATATCAAACAGCTCTGGGGTGGCAGCACTCACGCGACACGTGTGTGTGTGTGTGTGTGTGTGTGTGTGTGTGTGTGTGTGTGTGTGTGTGAGAGAGAGAAAGAGAGAGAGAGAGAGAGAGAGAGAGAGAGAGAGAGAAATAATAATAATAATAATAATAAAACTTTATTTCCACTAAACAGTGGGTATTCTTATACATTATACAGTAGTACAGCATACAGTATGAAAGTTCTATACACAATATAATACAAGTTGATACATATGGTGGAGAATAGTGACAGAGAGGTAAATGGTTTATAAGGTGTGGGGACACTTAGGTTAAAAATAGATCAATTAAGGGATTTAGGAACGAAGGCAGTGGGAAGGATTAAGACAGATGGGAGTTTGAACAATAGGGTAGAATGTTTCCCAATGCACCTGGGAGGAGGAGGAGGAGAGAGAGAGAGAGAGAGAGAGTCAAGCAGTTACGGTACCGTAGGTTACATTTCCGTATGCTCTCAATAAAATAGCATAGCAATTATCAACGGCTAATTATTATACAGGTGTTGATGGTGGGGGGTCTATATTTATAGGAGGTGTTGGTGGTGGAGGTATAGCGGGTGTTGTTGATGGGGGTGTTGTTGGGGGAAGGGGTATAGGGGGTGTTGGTGGCAGGGGTATAGGGGGTATTATAGAAAAACGGAGATCACAAGAGGGAAACAGTGTCAAAGTCATCGCTGATGGAGAGGTCAGCTCGGAAACGTGGCAACAGTGCAGGGAGGGGGTGACTCCACCCAAACCCTACGTTTAGATTTGTCAGACTGTGGATAGGGGAAGTTCTTGCATATATACGAGGTACCCTCTCAGATGACGAAGACCATGGGGGGGCCCCTACAGATATACAGGACTCCACCGAATATACTGAATAAAGTGGTACACACACAAAAAAAAAAAAAAAAATCACCAAAAACTATGTGGCAAGGTGACATTATTTGCCACAATCCCCCCAACCAAAAATGAATTCTACTGTTAATGATTTCACGGGAGTTTCTGTTGGATCATCGTCTACTAAAGGTCCAGTCGCACTTCCTCCTGTGCTTATGGGCAGTCTGTCACCGAAAGTGAGTAGGCACTGTCTCTGCAGATCAAAGACCGATACATTAAACAAACTGAAGTCCATGAAGATCGACATGTACACTGTATGAAATCTCTCAGAAGATTACAAACTTGATACCTTAATGACTGAAATAGAAAACATCAGTTAAAATATTGTAGGTATGAGTGAGATCTACAGAAAAGAAGAAAAATTAATTCAGCTGCAAGACAGCAACCACTTATTTTACAACAAAGGAAGGTAAAATGAAAGAGTTAGTGGTGTAAGCTTTCTATCTATCTATCACTATCTGTTGCCAGACGCCTTAATCCTGTAAGGAGTGACCACAAACAAATCGCCTCCATGTCGCTCTGTCCCCCGCCATTTCACTGCCCTGCTCCTATCTCACACACCCCTCTCTCATATACCTCTCCACTTCATCCCTCCATCTCATCCTTGGCCTCCCCCTCCTTCTCTCCCCCTCCACCTCACTCACATACACTCTCCTCGTTAGTCTCTCGGTCTCCATCCTCTCCACACTGCCAAACCACCTCAATGCATTTCTCTTAACACTTTCTATCACATCCACACCACAACGCTCCTTCTCTTCCTCATTTGTCAGTCTATCTCTCCATATAACTCCACATCCTCCTCTCAAATAACTCATTTCCACTGTTCTCACTCTTGACTTGTGTCCCTCCAACAAGGTCCAAGCTTCACTTCCATAAGTTAGAGTTGGTATCACAATACTATCATGCAGCGACTTTTTTACATCCATGCTCACTTCCCTGTTTCTTATCACTGCTTTTAATGAACCAGCAACCTTCCTTCCTTGTTGTACCCTTTCAAGCACTTCATAATACAGCAAGGAAACGGGACGGCCGGTAGTGGGAATTGCTTGCCTGCTCCGGCAGACAGATCAGGACCACTTAAAGCAACCCAGTTGTTGGATTCATCACTGAAAATTGTCAATTTATTTATCGCGAGACACTGCATCCTGTGAGGTATGGACCAACAAAAAGAATCTCCTGTGACTTGATTCTCCACTTGACAGAGAGAAAGAGAGAGAGAGAGGGGGGGGGGCGAGGTAGGAGCCTGGCTGCCTCAGTGAAGAGTAACATCTCAGCTTCAAGAGATATCAGTGAGAAGGCATTAGGTTACTGGTTCAGAGGATTAGGATTTCTGTAAGGACTAATTAGCCTGGTCTCTTAAAGTCCTGTTCTCTCCCGGAGCTCGCTTGACCACATAAATTTTATTTTCTTTTTTGAATATATTAAGATTTCTCGCGTCCGGTGTGCCTACTGTTTTCTCTCTTGTTTACTGTGTTTATTTATGTATTTTTTTTTGTGTGTACCAAGTCCGTATGCTTTTCACTCTGTTTCACCGTATTTATCCTGTCCTCAATGCCTGTCGACTGTTATTTCTTTCCCTCTGCCTATGACCAGAGTCGTTAATATACAGTGTGCTTAGGCACTTTGAATTAAATGGGTCTTGATTTTGGCTGTTTTTTATTAAATTTCCCTAAGAGGAGATAGATTTTTCTATCTGTCTATCTATCTATCACTCTATCTGTCTATCTATATCTATCTATTTATCTGTCTACAGTATATCTATCTATCTGTATCTATCTATCTATCTATCCATATATTTAGTTATCCAATCCTATGTTGCCCCATGAGAAGCGTAGGAGCCCCGGGTTAGGCAATTTCGTCCTGACATTTAAGATGAGAGTGACTAGCCTCAGTCATCCCTGAGTGGCATTACGTGAGCAATAAACCCCAACCATTCCTTGGATATAAACCTACACTGGCTCAATCCGATTGGAGAGCCTTAATTACCCACTAAACCACCGGCCGCCATAATTTGGTTGCATGATTACCATCCAGAATAGTAAATGGTTTCCTGGTGTACAGAAAATCAGTGTAGAGTCACCCATAGACAGAAGGAAGAGGAAAGAACTTAGATAAGAAAGACAGAAGAGGGAGTGTAAAGTCACCCATAGGCAGAAAGAAGAGGAAAGAATGATGGAAAGAAAGAAGAGGAAGGAAGTAAGAGAGGAAAGGACAGACACCCAAAGCAGCACTTCACTGAGTGAGTGGATGGTGAGCGCCCCCACCTAATATATATATATATATATATATATATATATATATATATATAATTTATATATAAGGAAAAATCATATCAACCATATGTATGACTTTTTCTTAACGTTACTGTGTCCATTGCTGCTTATCTCTTATAAATTCGGGGAGAGTGCTGCAGAGGGACTAATTCTCGCTGTGACACCGATGTAACTGGGCAGATGCATTGCCCAAATTTACAAACGTCCCTTAACCTTCTACCTGTCCTTCAGCGGGAAGATGGTGCACTGCAGGAAGGGGACAACCTGAGTCTGCAGTCCACTGGGCTCACGTTCAGTGATTCTGTGGCTACTACTACTACTACTACTACTACTACTAAATTCGGGGTTAAATGTTTACTAATTCTTCCACGCCTTCTGCTTCTCATTACGCAATTCATAAATACTGATAAAGTGAAAGAGGCTGTATTTTTTCTCAACACATACATGACTCTTTCCTATATGATGGTCCAGGAAGGACAGTGACTGATATGCCTGAAATGTGAAGTGGATTTTGTGGAACTGCAGGACAATTTTGGTTCTCGACTGTATCTTTCTACTAATTATTCTTCGTTCTACGGCTGTATAATTGTTACGGTTCATCCTGACTACAATGACTTACTTTTATCCATTCTGCTGTGTCTATTGCGGAATCTCCTTCTGTTAGTTTTTATTCTTTCTTCAGTGTCTAGATTGTTTCTCGTACCTACTCTATTCTTTATTAGTCTGCTTTTACCCATCGCCTTTCCTTCTACCTGCAGTATTATTGGTGTCATTCCACTGGGACGATTTCCGTCTGAAGGATCGTGTGTTTTTCGGTGATTCTGCCATCCCACTTAGACGTTTCCCAGACAAACGATAATAGTTAATAATCAATGGATTAAGTACCGTTCTCAAATGAAATGTTGTCCGTATTTTTCTTTACCTACCCACAAAAAGCATCTGTTTATCTATGTATTTATCTGTATCTATCTTTGTATCTATCTGTCTATTTATCTATTTATCTAACTATTATGCCTGCGCGCTTGTGTTTGTGCTTTTGTGTGTGTGTGTGTGTGTGTGTGTGTGTGTGTGTGTGTGTGTGTGAATTCTCTGGCTAATGCTGCCCATGAAAAGGGTACGCCCTTTTCGTCACTGTTTCCACCGTATCTCCAACCCGTTTTGTCTCCATTATATATAAGTAAAAGGCAAACTAATTCAGACTGTTAAATCCTCAGATGTCACAACCCAGTGCTACTTGTGACCAATTAACTTTTTTTTTTTTTTACCTGGGTGCCCTTCATAAATGAGCTTAGTGCCACGACTCTTAAGTAACAGCCTCTGTCATTACGACTTAGTCAGGAGACCATGTGGGTGTGTTGCCATGGAGAAAGAGTGGAGCTAACTAACGTGTCATTTCAATTTTCAGTCAGCAGACAGTGTTACCCGACTGCTTTGCTTATACTGTAATGACCATACACTGAACTGCCTAGTTTAATCACACTGCCAGTTTAGATGGCAGAGGCGAATCACAAGTAAATTAATGGTTTTGCGATCAAAGCAGTATGCAGTGTGCATTCTGTGTCATGACGACATTCACAGGTCAAATTTCATGTATTAAAAGAAACACTAGTAATTACCAGTGAAATAACAATTTAAATTATAAAGATCAGATACTGTTTAAGAGATGACCATGCACATAACAGCATGGTGGTGAAGAATTTTCTGAGAAACGTCTTCGTGGGAAGCAGTCGTATATCAGGAAATCGTCTTGGTGGGACTATTCATCTTATTTACTTTGTGTGTTATGCTCTCTCTCTCTCTTTCTCTCTCTCTCTCTCTCTCTCTCTCTCTCTCTCTCTCTCTCTCTCTCTAAAGTACTAATAGCAAGCACAAGCTCACCTAGACTCAAACTCAGAGAGCTGCAGGAAACTAACGTTATAGTCAACAATTCCGAGGAAGGATTTGAGGATAATTTGTGTCCGGCCAGATCCTACTTCCGGGTGCATCAGCAACACTGTGGGAAGGTCGTCCCTGTCCAGAGCCACAGCTTTATAAACACTCTCTATACCGAGGCTGCTTCCCCCCAAAAAAATTGGGTAACCGAGACTGGACGATACACTCCTAATTTACTCACACACACACACACACACACACACACACACACACACACACACACACACACACACACACACACACACACACACACACACACACACACACACACACACACACACTCCTCAATCAGCTTATCACTGAAGCTATGATTAGCATATATTATACGTTATGTTAGCCTCACCTTATCTACTGTGTGTCTGTGTGAGGCTGTACCTGGCCATTATTTTTAAACAGAATAGTAGCACAGAACAAAATTCTGAGATATATATATTTTAAGGGTAAATTTGACTCCATTGACAACATATTTATGTCTGAAAAACTGCTCAAGTTTCAATTTGTTCATAAATATTTTATTTTGTTATTTGTTTTTAATGATATCAAAGACTGCTCAGGAAATAAAGTTTTTACATTAGTAAACACTATTCATAACACTAGAGGGAATAACATTAATTTCATATGTCCACAATTTCGAACACTTCTTTTTAAAAATAGCATACTATGTACCGGTCCTCAGTTATGGAACTCTCTGCCTGCTAATATAAAGGATCTTATTAACTCATGTAATAGATCTTCATTTAAAAGGAAAATTAAAGGTTATTTATTTACTCTACAATGTTCGTAATTTCTGGATAATGTTATTTATGCATGTATATATGTATGTGTGGGCATGTGTATGTATATATGTATATCTATATATGTGTATATGTGTGCATGCATATGTAATGTGTAATATGTAACATGTGTGTATGTACTGTATATATAACATAGGATTTTAGATTTGTGTATTTACATGTACTAAATCTAAGAAACAATATGTATAACCACCATTATGTCTGCCAAGGAGCTCCGGCTCGGCAGACCGTGCCGCTTCTTACTCCATATTGTACTGATATATGTATTATGTTCTCTTATTGGCAATAAAAATATTTTTACTTTACTTTACTTTATTTACTCGTATCTTAGCCCCAAGAGGAGAAGGGACAGAACCTCACTGGACCACGCTGCACCAGGGTCAACTGTGTAGTGCAATCAGCGACTGCTGCAGGGCCCGACAGCAGAGCTGGTTTACCCCTGCCACATCATAATGGACCTATCCCCTTACCTGCACCTGACCCGATCAGCTGATCAGATCATATATGGGAGAACATCCCCCCAGGGCCGCCTCACCATTTGTTCATTCACAATTTCTCTCCAGTAGTCCCTGTCACGCGCTCTTGCTCTACTAACAGCCCTGTCGCATCTAACGCTCTTTTCACATTGTCCATCCATCCTATTCGTGGTCTTCCTCTCAGGCTTACACCTCTCACATCCGATCCAGTTATCTTTCCCACCAATCGCTCTTCATCCATTCTCTCCGTAAGCCCAAGCCATCGCAACACTCTGTTGAACTCGCTCAGCCATCTCCCGCATAATTCCAGTTCTCCTTCGCACTTCGTCATTTCTCACTCGATCCATACGCGTCACTCCACACTTGCTCCTCAGACACCTCATCTCCATTACATTCAAACTTTTCCTCTCTGCTACACCCATATTCTATGTTTCAGCCCCGTATATTGCAGTCGGTACCACAACACCCTCATACAGCCTTCATTTTACATCCATTCTAAGCGAACGACATCTAAACACTTTTTTCATTCCACCCAGCACTTTCCTACTTCATTCATGCTAAACTTCACCTCCACATCTATTCTTCCATCCACAGCAACATGTGACCCTAAATACTTAAAACACTCTACCTCCTCAAGCAACTCACCATTCAAAACTACATTCATCCTCCTACCATCTACCAACCTTGTACACTTCATCATTTTACTCTTTTCCTCATTTATTTTATATTCACTTATTTATAAATAATAAGAGAATATCAAATCACGAAGAAAAAACAATAGGGTGTTAAAAATGCCACCAGTGTCGCCCTCATTGTGGCGACTTTTCCATTAATATGCCAGATTGTTAATACTTATACGTTATGGTGTTACAAATGGTGTTGATATATTTCTTGCGAGTCCTTTTTTTTTTTTTTTTTTTTTTTAGCACATTCATCGTTATAATATTTTCTCATCAATAAGGCCAGTCAGTTATATCATAGTCGACAGCCAGGCCGATAAAAACTTGCAAGGAGTGGGGTGGCTTCAAGTCCGATGATTAATTGTACCAGCCTGTGTGTGCTAGAGAGAGAGAGAGAGAGAGAGGTGGAGCTCTTGGGTGAGATGGTGGAAGGAAGGAATGATTGATGGAAGAAGGAAATTAATCACGTAAGGTGGAGGAGGAAGGGCGGAGTGCATGGAAAATGAAGGAAGGACTTGCACAGAAGAGAAGGAAAGAAGGAAGGCGGTGCATGGGGGTGAAGGAAGAAAGAGATAAGGCAATGGGAAGAAGCAGAGACAGAACAATGTGGTGGGGAGAATATAATGATTAATCCAAAAGGATATGATCAGATAAGTGGGAGACGGAGACAAAATGAGGAAGGAATGAGTTCCATGGAGAGGAAGGAGGAAAGGAAGTATGTTAGGAAGGAAGGAGGTGGGGGAGAAAAAAAAAAACAAAGAGTTAGATGATTGATGCACGAGGAAAAATTATCGCTTTACGAGAAGGGGCCGCGTGAAAGCGGAAAAAGGAAGAAAGTGGTAAAGGATCAGATGGATGAGGGAGATTGTAAGGAAAGTGATGTGAGGGAAAGTATAAACAAGATGGAGCACTCACACAGTGGAATTCTCGCACCCATCAATTATTCTAGGAGATGAACATTTGACTTGTCCTGTGACATTGACCTTCAACCGATTGTTCTCAAAATCGAATTATTTCACTGTGGTCTGATCCTTCTCACATCCACCAAGTTTGGTTCAAGTCGGATGAACGCTGTTTAGGTTAACCTTGCCCTGCGACCGACCTGTGGCCTTTGACCTTTTTCTGTGACCTTGACCTTTGTTATCAAGCGCAAATCAGTGTCCTTGCCTTTCCTTGAACCTTCCAAAAAATCTGGTCTAAATCGGATAAAAACAGCTGAAACAAATCTTCCTATGTAACCTTGACCTTTGATAAATTGCTCTGAAGAATGATGATCGCTTTGTCTCAACCTCACCACATTCATGTTTCGTTCAAATCAGAACTAAACCGACTTAGTTATTGTGTTCACACTTAGATACACGACGAGTAATTTTACTCTGCCACGAGACCTTGGTCTTTATTGATTGTTTTCAGAATTGATTCACTTTGTCCTTGCCTTACCCTTAGCTATTTTTCAAGGTTTGGTCTAAATCGGGTAAAACTGTAAAGTTTATTTTTTCTGGTTGAAAATTTTATTTCTGACCTGTTGTTCTCAAAAACAAGAGGACAACCTCAAGGCGTTCCCTTAGTCCTTCCACCAAGTTTGGTTAAGATCCAATAAAACCTGTTTGAGTTATTTAGCGCGCGCGCACGCACACACACACACACACACACACACACACACACACACACACACACACACACACACATGACAAACAAAACAATCCCCGCTTCCACTTTGCTAGGGCGGGTGTAAGAAAAATGAATTATTTGGAGGTTGAATAGGTACGTGAGAACTGACGGAAGAAAAAATAAGAATGATTAATGCATGAAGAAAATGAATCAGAAGCTGCGTCGAAGATGAGAGGAAGGAAAAGAGGATGGAAGAAGAGGAGGGGGGGGGAGGGGGTGGGAGAATAAATGATTGATACAGAAAGAAAAATAATCTAAAGGAGTTGTGACTAGGAGGAAAGGAAAGTGGTGATGCTAATATGTGAACGTAAACACTTGGGAAGTGTTTAGTATACCTACTTTATCACTAGGAGGCAGACGGACGACGAAAAGAGGAGGAAGACAGATGGAAGGAATGAGAGGGTAGACAAGGAATGAAGAAGGGAGTAGGAAGGTTAATACCAATACCAATACACCAGTCCTGTATGAGACAGCCCTAGCATGTATTCAATATGGACGGTGGGTGTTAGCGCCGAAGTGGTAACATGTGGAGGTGTAGGAGGACTACTGGGCCTTGGGATAGGCAACTGTCCCCAAGAAATAGGCCCTGAGCCTTTGCCCAGAGTCGGACACATAAAAAAAAAAAAAAAAAAAAAAAATTAGGGAGGAAGAGTGAAGGTTGAAGAAGGAAAGGAGAAAAGTATAAGGTGATAGGTGGAGAGAAAAGGAGGTAAAAGTGAAGTTGCAGAGAAAATAAAATGGAGGTGGTGTCAGGACTCCATTTTATAATTACAAATCATAATAGAAAGCATGATGAATAAATAGATAGATAGATAGATAGACAGATAGAAGCAGCAAGTCAGGGGATGAGATAGATAGTGTCAGCGAGAATCGAGCAATGGTAAACATGCTTACATACTCTATCTCAAGGAATGCTTGACAGGCACACGAACTGTGCCTCGTGACCATACACACACATACACACATACTCACACACAGGCTTCTAGAAACTTCACATCAGTGTATTCCACGTGACACGACCCCTGCTAAAATAGGAATTTAGGAAGCAGAGCTCAGAAGGAGACAGGCCATACAACCGACAGGTAGTAGGAAGAAGAAGGCTAGCAACATGAGAGAGAGGGAGGTAGCTCGCTGGACTCTATACTTCACTCGTGTGTGAGAGACTTTGTTAATATTTCCAAGACAAATAAAAATAGTCTCATACTATTCTTTACCTCTCCTGTCATTGCATGACAAAAAGGGAACCAAGAATATCTACTAACAAAGTTACTCACATATAACAACCGCTCGTCCACGAGTCTAATATATGTATAACTGATCTACAAAACTTCACTACAAGTTTCTACAAAGTTATTGTAAGATATGGCGGCAGCGAACGTACGAACCTCGTCTACGAATCTACAATGAATTTCTACAAAAGCAGGCGAGACTCTAACCAAGATTAGCTTCAGTTCTACAGTGAATTTCTACAAAAGCAGGCGAGACTCTAACCAAGATTAGCTTCAGTTCTACAGTGAATTCCTACAAAATACAACAATCTACGAGTCTACAAGCCTACAAGCCTACGAGTCTATGAGTCTACGAGCATACAGTAGCAATGACGAGTTACGAGTGAGGGTCAACAAGCTCTACGATTAACTACAAACAACAAGTCTACAAGACATCTCTATAATCTTCTACACGCACCTACAAGTAGCGACAGTCATCATCCAACAACAAGTTAATCACAAGAAAAAAGGACCGAGAATACATCGAGAAAGAAAATAAAACAAACAAACGAAGTGAGAGACACGACTCACAACTCACAACCACCTGACCTCACCCTACTCTCTCTCCTACCTCCACCCAACCTCCGCCGCTGACGCAGGAGTGCGAGGTCAAGACGACGAAGCAAATACCAAGCCCGTATTCACAACTCATCTTCACTCAAGTTACTCGTCGCTACTTATTTACTCAACACAGCTACCAGTGTGGGAAGTCGACGTCACCATGCGTGTTTGCTGAGACGACGCCACGCCTGTCAACGTTTGTCTGACATCCTACAACACGTCAATCAACCCGTGAAGGACAACGCTATCACCACGTGCAACACCACTAACACCATTCACACCACGGTAAAAATTAGTGAGTTACATAGTTACTTCATTTACACGATGCACAGTGATAGACAACACATTTTGCACAAACATATAAAACCTGCTGTATTGTTACAACTTACATACATATACCTAATTAATTTATCATCATAATTCAATTATTAAATACTTGCACCAGTAATAAATATTCTACACTGTATACATTCATTCATTTACTATAGCATTTATTTACTACCAACGAGCGTTACCATTTATACCTACATAAAATACGTGTTTCATACATACAGCTATACATTACTACATCTGCAAAGTAATAAAGAAAATATACTATCACAGTTACTCAGTGAGCGATTAAAAGAACTGTATTAAACATTAATTAATTAAAGCTACCTAGTGGAAACAGATAAATTAAGTTACAAGGAAAACCAGAGGAAAAAAAATGGCCAATACAAATGACGTTAGCAAGAATGAACATCTTCAACACAATCGTGAAGACAAAGATTTCCACACAGTGCTGACACATACTGTATATTGCCCACGATAGGTACACGTGAACAAGTCAGTGTATATAGTTAATACTGTATATAGTGTGTATATATTTTTTTTTATATAAAATAACAGAATATGGGGCTATATAATATCATTTTCAGTAATATCTGTGCAATTCAAACTAAGCCTTAAAAAAGAGTCCCAAGGAAATTAGCCAGCAATTATGCAACCTCGGACAACACCGAAAAAGCGTAGACAAACGAAGAAAAACAAACTACAGAAAATCGATACATACAAAAAAAGAAAGAAAAAAGAAAGAAATACAGTAAGATCACATAACAGACAAATGAAAATAAGCATAAGTGTTACTACAAATGCCAAAATACCGCATAAACTCCTTCTATAAGTGAAACAAAAAGCAAATTGTTGTCCCCACAAGCTAGTGGCATGGCACATCATCACTATCATCGACCGCAGCATGACCGGATTAGCGATGTCAGGACTGCAATTATTACAATTATGTAACTACAAACAATATGTAACAATTATGTAACGACAAACGATTGCATTATGTTACTCTTGCAACAATTATGTAACTACAAACAATATGTAACAATTATGTAACGACAAACGATTGCGCTATGTTACACTTGCTACAATTATGTAACTACAAACAATATGTAAAATTATGTAACGACAAACGATTGCATTATGTTACACTTGCTACAATTATGTAACTACAAACAATATGTAACAATTATGTAACGACAAACGATTGCTTTATGTTACACTTGCTACAATTATGTAACTACAAACAATATGTAACAATTATGTAACGACAAACGATTGCATCATATTACATTTGCTACAATTATGTAACTACAAACAATGTGCAACAATTATGTAACAGTTGCATTAACAAAATGTAACTACAATTATAAGGCCAACACAATTACGTAACAGTTGCACAAAATGTAACTACAATTATAAGACCAACACAATTATGTAACAGTTGCATTAACAAAATGTAGCTACAGTTATAAGGTCAACACAATTATGTAACAGATGCATTAACAAAATGTAACTACAGTTTTAAGGCCAACACAATTATGTAACAGTTGCATTAACAAAATGTAACTACAATTATAAGGCCAACACAATTATGCATTACTCCAATATTATGTAAAAAGTCATACAATGTTACAGTTATTACTGCATTGTTACTACAATATTATGTAACAAGTCATACAGTTTTACCACAATTCTGTATTACCAGAATCATCATACATGTTAGGTGAAATATTAGACATTACTAAAGGGACAACTCCATATGTAATGTAATGACCTATCAGTATTACCATTGCACAATTATATGTGTATGTCTGTTATATATACACATCTTCCAAAATATCATACAATAACCAATTTAATCATATTGTATTTGTTCAGTTATGTATACAACTTGTTTAGCATATAATATTACTGAACCATTACAATATTAACATGAATATTATATGTAAACAATATTATAATCAATATTATGTACTAATAGATTAGCATATGTCAATGATGATTGCTGTAGGAGGACCTCCAGCTACGTGACCGAGCGATGTCAGGACTCCATATTATAAATACAAATCATAGCAGAAAGTATGATGAATAGATAGATAGATAGATAGATAGATAGACAGATAGAAGCAGCAAGTCAGGGGATGAGATAGATAGTGTCAGCAAGAATCGAGCAATGGTAAACATGCTTACATACTCTATCTCAAGGAATGCTTGACAGGCACACGAACTGTGCCTCGTGACCATACACACACATACACACATACTCACACACAGGCTTCTAGAAACTTCACATCAGTGTATTCCACGTGACACGACCCCTGCTAAAATAGGAATTTAAGAAGCAGAGCTCAGAAGGAGACAGGCCATACAACCGACAGGTAGTAGGGAGAAGGAGGCTAACAACATGGGCGAGAGGGTGGAAGAGAGAGAGAGAGAAAGAGAGCGAGAGAGGGAGGTAGCTCGCGGGACTCTACAGTACTTTATACTTCACTCGTGTGTCAGCGACTTTGTTAATATTTCCAAGACAAATAAAAATAGTCCCATACTATTCTTTACCTCTCCTGTCATTGCATGACAAAAAGGGAACCAAGATTATCTACTTACAAAGCTACTCACATATAACAACCGCTCGTCTACGAGTCTAATATATGTATAACTGATCTACAAAACTTACTACAAGTTTCTACAAAGTTATTGTAAGAGTGGGAAGGAATGAAACGGGCAGACACCTGCTCGTGGAGGTGAAGGGAGTAATAAGGTAGAAGGAAGGAGGAAAGAAAAAGGCAAAATGAGTCAAAAGGAGGGAAGCAGGTAAAGGAAGATAGAAATAAAGAAGTAGAAAGGACTGGTGTAGAAAGGAAAATGAAGGACGAAGAGAGATACGGAGGGTGGTAGGGGCTTGTAAGGATCCAAATTATTTATGGTGTACTGTACCTGTAGTCTCACCTGCCCCCTCATCTCTCTCTCTCTCTCTCTCTCTCTCTCTCTCTCTCTCTCTCTCTGCCAGTGGTGTATGGTGTAAATGTTGTGTCACCTGCCTGATGGTGTCAGGGTGACGTATGGCTCGTTGATGTGCAGGGATTAAGGAAGGTGGGAGACGGTGAAGAGATGACATGAAGAGAAAGACGTGACAAATGAAGAGGTGGCGAGTAGATGATGGTGAGGATGTGAGATGGTGAGATGTTGCGAAGGAAGTGAGGTGGAGAGATGAGATGGAGCAGGTGGGGTGGACAGATGATGTGAAGGAAGGGGGATGATGTGAACTCTGTAAGGAGATGGTGTGAAGGAGACGAGGAGATAATGTGGAGAGGGAGGGACGAGTAAATAAAATGCGTAGGGCAGGCGAGAAGCAAGTGAGAAGGAACTGGGAGGAGATGGACAGTATATGAGAAGTTGGTTAAACTGAGATGTGTAAGAAGAAATGAGAAAGGATGTGGAATAAGGGAAGGGAGTAGGAGCAGTGAGAGGGCAGATTAGGAACTGACGATGTGATGGGGGAAGGAATACTGAGGAAGGTGAGAGAATGTGAATATAAAAAGTTTATGAGAAGATGAGGAACTGAGTATAGGAAAAGGTGAGATGTGGATATGAAGCGTGTGTGAGAAGATGGGGAAATGACGTACGAACAGGAAAGAAGATGGAGAACTAAAAATGTGAGGTGAAAATTTCGGAAAATAAATTTTGTATGGGAGTGTGTAAAAATGGGATATAGGTACTGTACTGTACATGAGAAAGTAATAATATGAAGAAATGAAAAATAAAAATGTTAGATGGGGAACATTGCTGCTTGAGAGGGTAATAACATGAGTAATATGCGGATGGGGAAAGCAAATGAGGTCATGAAGATGGTGCTGTGAGGTGTGACGCAGGTGATGAATATGGGGAAAGGGAAGACTGCACTTTTCACCTAAACTTGGCCGATATTTTTGTCCTTTTCCAGCATAGTTCAAGCAGGTCAGGGACAGAGAAAGACAATGCTGCTGCACTATACTGTTTCTGTTTCATTTTTTCGTGACTACCACAATATTCTAGTGGTAATCTATTGCCACAACTTGTTCAAGTTGGAGTGATTGTAAATTTCATTAAGTCAATTTACCGTCTAAAGAGTATAAGTGTTAGGAAGCAAAAACTTAAATGTGTTGGCATGGGTAGGTGAGTGAAAAGCTTGAATATTAAGGAATGATGGGGAAAGGAAGGACGAAATGAGAGACAAAGAAATTAAACTATAGAAGAAAATTTGGTAAGACGAAAAGATTAGAAAGTAAGAGAGGATAAAAAGACAGAAGGGAAATGGGAAAAAGAGAAAAAAAAAATTGACAGTGAGGAATAACCGAGGAAAGATGAGTGGGAAAGATGAGTGATGGGTGAGGAAGGAGGGAAGAGTTGGCTACGGTAAAAAGAAGTGGGCAGATGTGGCGTGGATGTGTGTGTGTGTGTGTGTGTGTGTGTGTGAGAGAGAGAGAGAGAGAGAGAGAGAGAGAGAGAGAGAGAGAGAGAGAGTCGAAGTAAAAACGCTGGTGAGTAAAGATTGGAAGTGAGCAGTAAGAAGCTGAGAAGAGGTTGGTGAATAACGAAAGACTGGGCAGAGACGAGGTGGGGAAAAAGCTGGTGAGTAAGAGGGCGAGTGAAGAGAAATATGCTTTAACGAGTTGTTTAATTTGAACGATATGCTACCGAGTGAAGAGATGCTAAGATATGGCGAGGAGCAGGTGGTGAGAGCGACCTGCTGCAGTTAAGTGGGTGAATAATCAACGAAATATAAGGCAAATGTTTCTCAAGTGACAGGAGAGAACTTGGTGAATTATTAGGGACATCAGTGGGCATACTGTAAGTAAGAGTGATGAAAGACAAGGCTGGAGTGCAAGAGAAGAGCAAATGAGTAGTATAACAGGGAAGAAAAACAGAAATAGAAGGCAAAAGATTAAAAATAAGATAGACCGTAAATGGCAGAGCCATAAAACGTTAAAAAAGAGGCGGAGATAAGGCTAAGAATAAGACAGAGGAAAGACAGAATAATGGAGAACTAGAGCGACAAAAATAAGGCAAAAAAAAAAAAAAAGTTAAGACAGACTAGAAGCCGGAAGAGGAGAAGAAATGAGTAATAATACATTTAGAAAAAAGGTAAAAGAAAGAAAACGCACAGGACAGAATACAGAAGAAAAACATAAAGAAAAAACGAAACCAATGAAAAATGAAAGAAAAGAGAGCACGCACAAGAATGAAGACAACAGAAGACAGTGAATAAATAAAGATCGTAGTGTGTAATAATAATTGATGAGCTCTCACTAAAACTAAATATTATAGTCTGTCAGTATATATATTTGCAGATAATTTATATTCCTCATGCCTGTATATATATATATATATATATATATATATATATATATATATATATATATATATATATCCCATTGAAGCCCGGTGTCCGGAATATTGGACAGAACTGTGATTTTTCAAGTCTTTATAAAGTAGGGAACCCCCGGGTAAGGACCTATGAGCTTCGCGACTATGAGCCGATAGGGAGGAGGGCGGTACGCCTAGTACCCACCCAGCGCCATGCCTCGCCCAGCACCCCTGGGATCCAATGGGATATATATATATATATATATATATATATTTCTCTCCCTCTCTCTCTCTCCAAGCAAGGTAATAAAGTGTTTGCGTTCAAACTCATATACCAATAAATTTACCACAAAAATAATTGACGGAAAAAAACTCTCATAACAAAAACCAATAAGTAAAAAAAAAAAAAAGGAAGAAAAAGACAAAGAAAAGAAAAAAAGATAGCAGGCCCCTGTTCCAATTACACAAGCTGGGATCAGAGTACTAAAACATGAGATATATTAAAATTGAAGGCGATAGCAAAATTACTCCACTACCGTCAACTCTTATCATAACCAGTACTAAAAAAAATTCAGCTCCATTTTCTTTAACGCAGACCATAATGTCCAAGATTCTAAATTGAGTATCATTAATTCACCTTCGAAAAATGGATGGAAGTAATAAAAATAAATACTCTAATATGGAAAACCAATATGGACAAAGTGCATAGATCGGTGTGTGATTAGGCATGATGAAAAAAATTACGTAGAACAAGGTAATGGGGAAGTGGGAAGGCAAGGGAAGGGGTTACTCTCTCTTCGTTGCATCTTCGCAATTATTATATTCCAGTTAATATCAGACGATTTAAATGAAGGGAGAACCTGTACTGTACACAGGATCAGACGATTTGTTTTTTACCTCACTGAGTCATGGTGGCTTGAGAGTTTTACTGCTTAGTGACTGGACAGTATGATAACAACTACGCATCAGAAAGAAATGTGGGGGTTAATTCCTTCAGTCCGGTGATGTAAGTTTTCGAATATATTTGCTACTTTCAGGCGGCTGTATTCAGCTTATGGGGAATGTTCGAGCGGAGGGTTAAACAAACGCTTCATTTCCCCCTTGATATGCAGTACAGGTTGATTAGTGTACTGCATTCTTCTATCTTGTGTGTTGCGTTGACGGCTCAGCTTGTTTGTTCGTATGGAGTGAAGAATTTTTGGCTGCTTCATGAAATTAGCACTCCATTGTACGATCGCTGGATTTTAAAAATCATACACTATTCAAAAAGGTTATTGGAAGTATTAAATGATGTACTTTACATACTGCTAGCCGTAAGTAAGCCGTTCCCGTATCAAATGAGAACTGGTTTGCCTAATATATGGACCACCCTGTATGCGAACCCTAAAGAGCGTCTGTAAAGTGTCTGCCTCCGCCCCGGTCATCATGGCGGCAGCTCAGCATATTATTATTAACACTAAACATAAGTAGTTTCATAAAACTTGTAATCAGGAACTATGATTCCTCACCCCCCCCCCAAAAAAAAAGTCTATTCCTTAACCATCCTCCATCCCTCCCATCCCTCTCTCTCTCTCTCTCTCTCTCTCTCTCACACACACACACACACACGCAAAAGGTTTCACCACGCTAGTATATCTTTACATCCCTGTATATCACGTCTGACGTATAAATTTCCTTTTGTGTAATCTTCGTTGTCATTATCAAACTCGTAATTTAGCGAGGACGAATGTAATATATTTTCCGATCTGCATAAGTACTTGGCCGAGATACTACTCTCGGAAGCCGCCGGGGTGAAAACAAAGAGGGATGTTACTCACTGTGAGGTAATAATATATATTTTTTAAATTTCAAAACACCCTTGGAGGTCACAGGACTTCTGGTGTCTTACTGTTTGTAGGCAAGAGATGCAGAGATGCTGATAGTAGCGGGACAGAAATATTAGAGCAAGATATTCAAGAAAGCGCGGGAGACTTTCCAGGTCTCTCTCCTGTGTGACACGACCATAATCCTATTGTTGGTTGAGAAGCATGGCCACACAGGGATAAAATCTCTCTCTCTCTCTCTCTCTCTCTCTCTCTCTCTCTCTCTCTCTCTCTCTCTCTCTCTCTCTCTCTCTCTCTCTCTCTCTTTCTCTCTCCAGCTATCTATCCATTTATGTATCCGCATCTCTCCATGTGTCTACTCATCTATCTACCTAATTACATCTATCTGTCTGTCTCTCTCTTTATCTATCTGTTTTTGAATCTGTCTATAGTCAGACACTTTAATCTCGAAGGGATAGCGACAAACGAATCCCCTTCTCCATTAGGCTGCCTTTTCTCCAGGTCACATCACCTTCACTCATATATTTCACCAGACCATCCATCCATCATCGGCAAAATTAAGTATAATAATGAAAGACGATCATCACAAGAATGTTCTCAATATCAGCCTTCCAAACTTGAGTCAGAATTTGGTCATGTCCAAGGTGACGTAGGAAGCTTCGTAGTACTTCTTTAGCGATTTAATTTTCATAAAAGTCTAGCGTTTTCTGTTAAGATATCTAGATCTATATTATAATGATCCAATTTATGTATGTTTGTTGGTTTGTTACCTTAACAGGAAAAACGGTGCAACGTAGCTCAATTTTTGTTAGAGCAATGTACAGTAGGCTACTGTTAAAATGCTCTAACTTGAAGAATAAACTAATTTCCATATCAATCGGGCCACCAGTTCCCGAGTTATAACTCATTTCTGGCATTTTGACATCAAAAAGAGGCCGCTGAAGGTGGGCTTTAAGCGAATAATTTTTAAACTGATTTACTTCACATTATTAATGAATCGCTGAGGAAGAGGTGTTACGAAATCTACGAAGCTATTTAGAATGTCACTATTTCGTCACTTTTGGACAAAAGGCTCCCTTGGGATCTGCATTTCACTTCATTTCAGGTGCCAGCAAGCGGCGTCTGGTTTCTCCGCCTGCTGCTGGTTAGAATTAGACACTTAAAATAGCCACTGGTATCACTCTCTTCGCTACAGTATACCTGGCCTAATTTTAACACTTATCTTGAATGCTGAGTTGTAACAGAAAATTAGCATTAGAATATGATGCTAGTTGTGAAGAAATGTTATCTATTGAAATGATGCAAGGCTGTAGCTTTGTGTTTTTCTACTACAAAGCTATGTGAAGTAAGCTGCAAAAGGAAAATTATTGGGTTAAGTTGAGGTGAAAGAAACATAAAAGATTTTTACCTGTTTTAGGGCAGTGGTTTACTAACAGGCCGAGTAATATTATCTGGAAGATTAAATGCTTAATGTGATATAGTAGGCCCTGTTACTCACTGAACCCCAAATCTCTCCCTCTAGCGTCATATTCCCATTTTGTTTTCCTGGTTACAATTTCCTCACAAATTTCCATAACAAGGGTCGCGCCTGCTGTTATAACAAATCTGAATTTGCAGTTGAAACTGTTCTGAATTTAACTTCAGGGAAATTTGTTATTCACTATATAATCTAAACTACTCTACCTCTATGGTACATTGGTAGAGTGTGCGTTTCGTACACGGGTGAACCATGGTTCGCACCCCACCAGGGTAATAAACTTTGGGAGTGTTCACCCGGCCACATTCCGCATTGGCGGACACAATGGGTGCTGTGGTTGAACCAGTGTCACTTACTATAAAGTATGCTTGCACCCAAACGACTTGCGCAGGCTGATTACACTTGGTTCACAGACTACTTACACATCTAAAGCCACTCCAATACTACAGTTACACTTACAAGCAGTTCTCACCCTACATATAATATCCACCAGACAGCCTAAGCCACTTGGTAGAGATACATTGGCTGTATCGTCCCGACTTCGGTCGGGATAGGCTGGTCCTGCAGTGGATACTCAAACGGCTGATGATGATGATGATGATATTAACAAGTATATCTGTCTAGTTTATCTCTCCTAAAATGCTTCTTCAGAACCTGTGGGCGTCATCTGTTCTCTGAAAGTGGGGGGGACAGGGGTTGCTTATTTTGTCAAGCTAAGCGAGCCTATACAGCAATATTTGGTGCCTATTGAGGCTATATTAAAATGAATATATGACATTAAGGGAAAAAAAAAATCATCTCAAATCATAAACAAGCTGTCTGGAGTATCCTCAAAGAGTAGTTACCTTATATTTTGCTTCATTTTTCATTTATTAACTAGATCAAGCAGGCCATAAGCACAGTACATAAAGACTTCTAACAAAAGAGAATCATTAAAAAAATATCTTTCCTTGTTTCAGTGACTAATCCAGGATTATTGATTTATAATAGAATACCAAGACTCAACATGCATTCCATAGCACTTCTTTGTGATTAGCACCATATCCTAGTGTTAAGCACAGATGGAGATGGGATTTCCGTACCGAGTTAAAGTATACGTACAAATTTTTCTCTTTTTGCAGTTTTCTACTAACTCAAAATTTGGACTTTTTAAGACATTTGTATCAAGTATATTATCCCCTGTGAGGTGTGGGGACCCAAGGCTTTCAAAATCTAAAACAGACTGGCCTTGGGTTCCTTCTTCCTTGAATTAAAAAAGAATTACCGGCCTACACCCCTAACAGCATTGCAATAGAAAAACTTCCATTCACCTCTTGGAGATTCAAACCTGCATGCAAGACAAGACCATCATCCTAACTATAGTTGTTTTATACTAACTTGGCCTAGATTTCCATCCTTTCGCAATTTATTTCACATAGCTAGACGATAGAAGAAGTCACTGCTATGGCTCCGCATCCATTCCACAGCACTTCTTTGTAATCAGCATCATTTTCTAGTGTTAATCTATTGTTACAACTCAATTCAAGATGGAGAGATGGCAAGATTGGGCTAAGAGTAAAACCAGTACAGCACCCACAAATCACTAAGACAACATAGTAGAGTACTTCCTTCAACATAGTACTTCCTTCAACATAGTACTCCCTTCAGCAGAGTACTTCACCACAGTCTGGTTACAAATACTCTCAATTTTGCTCTCCTTCTTCACTGACCCTTCACCAAATCAGCAGTGAAAAAGAAACGAAGATAAGCCAATGGAAACTAAGCATGGGAAGTTAGTCTAATCCATAATATACTGTTTACTAAATGGCTTGCTGGTCATTTTGCAGTATGGCACAGAACTAAATGGCAGATGAATTATGAGATGATATTCCTTCACCCTTATCATTCTCTTCTGTGTCTCCCCCCTCTCTTCCCATTTCTCCCATCTTTCCTGTCACTTGTTATTACTCCTTCCTTTTCAGATGGCTTTATATTAAATGACAAGCCTAACGGTTTCCTGGACCTAAGCCAGGAAACCATTTACAGTGCTGGATGGCAACCATATAACCGAACCATACGTGTTCCCTACGTGTCATGAAGTAGGTTGCTGGAGGGTTAGTGCCCCTCCCCGTAAAACAGCTAACTCAAAGGCAAACGGCCACCCCTTACGGGATTATGGCGCCTGGCTGTAGATGGATACAAAGATGCTTACGAGGCTCCTAAGCACTTCTTTACCAGTGTATACCCCTGCATGTGGCACATTAGTTCTCTCTTGTTTAATATTAAAATGATTGCAACTTATGTCAGTATTTTGCATTCATCTGCCCATCATCCAATCCCCTTCCGCCCTATCAGGAGCACAGCGGCCCAGGGAATATTAAATGTATGTGTATGATGAGATGGTGGAATGGAGTGGAGAGGTATATGCGAGAGAGATTTCCCATGTCATTCTATTTCCCATAGTAGGGAACACTTGTTATTTACTTTTACCTTTGTCTTTCATTCAGTGTCATTCGTAATTCAGATTAGTCTAGCCCGTATCTTGTGTGCACACAAGAGCAACTTCTGTGTTGCCCCTCCCCCCCCCCCAAAAAAAAAAAAAAGCTTATTCAACATCCTCAATGTCCCATTCGTGCTGAATAGTGGAGGTCACAAAATTCACAATGTGGCTTGGCTGATGCCTAGCTAGTCGGCAACCACACTCTAGATTCTTTTTCCTTCCCTCTGATAATCATTTCCCCATATTTTCGTATGCCTTTCACAATGCATAGCTGTTCACTACACATTTCTATATTGCATTACTACACATTTATAATGACATAACTTACCTAAACTACATGTAACCATGAACAATAAAAAGGACTTGGGCTCACGCAGTGCACTTTGTAAACCCTGATTCAGCTAATGAGCAGTCATGCTTTACAGAAAATTGTAAATGTGAATAGTAGACTCAATCAAAGTTGTTCTAAATATATGCAAAATATATCCCACTTACATTAATTAAGAAGTCTGGCCACTTTTGTTTTATAGTACTCTAAACATCAGTTACTTTATTCCAGCGTCTAGTATAAAAAAAAATCAATGAAAAAAGTGGGGGAGACAATTAGTATGTTGTCCCCCCCCTGAATGGAAAGTCGGGGGAAATATGCCCCCCCCCCGTCCCCCCCGTGGATGACGCCCATGTAGAACCCAGCGTGTTTGATTCCATATCCAAACAGTTGACTAACCTTAACCTCACCCATACCCCTGAAATTACCGTGTCGAGTGATCTGAACGTCCATAATGTAGAATGGTTATTGCATTCTGCCAGGACTGATGGTACTGGTCTACAGTACGATATCTTTGCAGAATCGTTTAATCTCACGCAATTAGTAAAACAACCAACCAGAATACCAGATAATCCTAACCATAATGCCTATCTCTTGGACCTATTCCTGACAAATAATACAGATCATTACAGGATAAAAGTTCTGTCGTCACTTGGAACTCATCAAAGACTCAACAATCAGTTCCCCCCAAATTCCCCGTTTTGAACCTGTCAGAGTGACCAGATGGCTATTTGGTAGGGCAGACTGGGATGGATTTAGAAATTATCTTGCTGATATTCCATGACAGTCCTTCTTCAGTGACATCAGTTCTTCCCAGTCCCACTTTAATGACAATACAAACTGGTATGGAATTGTTTATACCCATTCAACTGTTCGCTAAGAGATAAGACTCTCCAAAATGGTTTGACAGCAATTGTGCCAGAGCAACGACTCAAATGTCCTTATCATATATCTCTTGCTTGAAATAAAAAACATCTGAATCTCTTAGTCAATTTAAAATTGCTAGAAACCATGGAAAAGCAGTAATAAACTCGCTAAATCAAATTTTCTTCAATTAAACAGCAGAAGGAAATAAGGGATTAGAACTCCCCTTTTCCACAATTTTTAAAGCGTGTGTAATCTAGTCGTTTTGGTAAGCGGATGAGCAAGGACGTGCAGTTAAATAACAATAAAATTTACATTAACCGTCTTAGTAAATCTCTGGAGGCATCGAGGTGCTGGTATAATGGAAGCCACAAAACACGGCCAATTTCTCATGGGACTCTTAAAAGATCATTCGACGTGGCAACAATACCTATTTGCTGGAGTTACGAGCTGAAGGTGTGTTTACGGCTAACACTCCTCCGCCTGGCCACCCGGGGCCTCAAAATGTAAACACTCGTAACTACTCTATGATTATTTCTGTGTTCCATACATTGCGTACATTGAGAGAGAGAGAGAGAGAGAGAGAGAGAGAGAGAGAGAGAGAGAGAGAGAGAGAGAGAGAGAGAGAGAGTGTTACATAAATACACACCATTAAGTCCTTTTTCGGTTATTCGACTTTAAAATTATTTAAATATCTTACTCTCTAGTTATGACAGTTTAAGAACAGGAAAGACAAGCAGAAAAGAGAGTATGATGGGGTGAGCATTAGATGAAATCGCCTTTTTCTTTAGATGAAAGACATTATTGTTTACAATTTTCCGTTCTTTACTTTCTTAGCTGACTTAATTTTGAACCTTTCAACTGCTCCAAACAGATAATGAGTATTTTTTTTTTTAAGCTAACCTTTATCTTTGCTAAAAATCTTTCTACACGGCCACAAAGTGATTTCAAGGGACAAGGGAAAAAAATCATTGAGCTTCGGCTTTCAATATGTGGTTCATATTTTGGCTACAAAGAACCAGTGAGTTAACTGCCACTTGCTCTAGCAACTAAAAAATATTATCCTATCAGTAGAACTATTTAATGTTTTTATTCTTCTTATGAACTAAAACTTATCATTGCATACAGATACAATTACATATAGGCTAATAACTGAATTGAGGTCAATTGTTTTTTTTTTCTTTATTCTACAACCTGAAATGTAATACTCGCATAGTTTGTTCTTTTATATACTATAGGCATTACTGATTAACAAACACATTCTGTACTATAGGTGTTACTGATTTACAAACACATTCCGGTAACGAAGGAAATCCCTGTTCACAGCAACATTTGCCCTCGGGGCAGGCAGGGTGATAACAAAGCCTGCATAGAAGGAGACGGTTGGTGTGGCAGTACGAGGTGCCCTTAGGGGTGTGGCAGTGTGAAGTGTGACTGAAGTGTTATAATGTGGGGTGATGCAGTATGGAGTATTACTGTGAGGTGCAGCTGTGATTTGCAATTGCGTGGGGTGCGGCTGTGTGAAATGTGACTGGGAGGTGTGACAACGTGCAGTATGACAGCGTGCAGCTTCGTTTTGAGTGTAACTGTGAGGTGTGACAGTGCTACGTGTGTTTGGAGTCTGACTGTGAACTGTAACTGTTAGATGTGACAAAGTAGGTGTGGTAGTGTGAAGCATGAATCGCATGCGAGCTGTATTAAGTCTCCTACGCAGAGCAACATTTTAAAGCTGTTAAATCATATTGCAAATAAACAAAAAAAAACACACACACAAAAGAGGATAAAAATAAATCCCACTAGAGATAAATGCCTCCTTCACCCCGAGATCTTCAAGGCCATAAAATTGTTGCGTGAGGGTAGCCAAGGCAATGTGTCTGGTTGTAGCCCCAGCCAGGCCGCATCACCAGGTTTTTCCACACATTAACCGCCACAACGGATGACATGTGTTTCAGGCATCGTTAATTCGCACCTAACCCTTCTTGCTGTTTTTGTGAGGTCCCTCTGACTATCCATCTCTCTCCTCCCTCTCTCTATTTCTCCGTCTTTGTGTACGTCTCTCCCTCTTTCCTACCATCTTCATATGCTTCTCTCGTTCTCTTTTATCCCTCTCTGTCTTTGCAGTCTTCCCTCTGTCATTATTTCCATCTTCGTATGATCCAGTTTCTTTTCCTTTCCTCACATATTCCTCCTGTTTGCTCTTCTCTTTCCCTCTCCCCTGCCCTATACACCACTTCCGCTCTGTCCTATTAATTCTTTCCATCCCCCCCTTCACACACACACACATACACACACACACACACACACACACACACACACACACATTTATAAAGTCTTTCTTCTCATTCTCTTTGCTCTTGTGTTCCTAATTCATTACTTCTTAGCGATGTCTGGGATCCTTCCCCCACCCCTCTCTTTGTCGTCGTATATAGATTTTTTTTAATCTGCTGCGAAGCCAAGTCTATAAGTGATACACCATTTTTTTCCCCTTCAATGAAAGTTCCAATATCTGCCCTTGGAAAACCTTGGGAGATTTTTTTCATTAAATATAGAGTTCTTCAGCTTTATATCTTGAGTTGATTTAACATGTCACCTGTTGCGTCAGCTGACACATCAGCTGACTATTAGCAGTTTCTTCTTGCTTTATTACTTTGTACTCTGTATTGCCTTCCTTTCCTTACACTTATTAGGTGCTCACTGCCACCTCCTCTCTACCTCGTTGAATTCGTCTTCCTGACAGTTCCATATGATCTCTTCTTTTCATTTTAACCTTCTTTTTGTTTTTTCGGGGGGTTACGTAATTATTCTTTGTTTCGTCCATGCCGGCATAATCAGTTTCCGTTCAATTTCATTTTATTTTATTTAATCTTTCTGATATTCACTTTAAAACTCTTTCGTATTTCGTTATTGAGCTCGAATTCATCTTCCTTCATGTCATATTGTTGTAACTTTTTGTAAAATTTTATGTTTTGACTTAACAGTTTCTCTTCTCTTCCGTTTCTTTTCTCGTTCGTCCGTCGTAAGGAGGAATTAAATGCCAAGTTCTTTATCCTCGGTCAAAAGGTTAGGCGTGTTAGGTTTAATATTTTTTATGCTTCAAGAAGCTCACGAAGATAACAAAATAGGTGCTGGAGATGAACACCTTCATATGGTGGCATTGATATAACCGGGCTGCTCAACTGCTTGGTTATGCAAATGTCCCTCGATTACTTTCCTGTCCTCCAAATGGAGGATACTGACTTAAGAAAAAAGGCAGTTTAAGTCTACAGTCCACCGAGTTCACGTTGCAGATGAACCTGGCCAACAACAACATGAACAAAACAACACGGTAAAAACAGTGTGCGGTTGGCGGGCAATAGGTCATTCGCATCCAGAGGGTCAAAATGGTGTGTTTGGAGGATATATACAGGTGTAGTTGGTGGTTGTCCAGTGAATGGGTTGATTCAGTCAATGGGTTACCTGTGAAGTGTGTGTGTGTGTAATTCACCGGGTCGGTCAGGATCACTTGATGGTCGTGATCGTCAGCTTTTTACCCTCCCGGAAGGGAGCTGAGAGCTCATATAGTCCGATCTAAGGGCAAGGCTGTGACCTTCACACACGCACACACCCGTCCCCTTGCTCAAGGGGGACAGTAACCACCCACTTCGTCAGTGAAACTTTTCGCAACCTGAGCGAGGCGCGAACTCCCGTCCACCAGTTGGCAAGCGGGAACGTTACCACTGCACCAGCGAGCGGTGTGTGTGTGTGTGTGTGTGTGTGTGTGTGTGTGTGTGTGTGTGTGTGTGTGTGTGTGTGTGTGTAATAATAATTTTAGGTTAATTTATTCATCGCAGTCAATGGCTAAAAATTACACAGGTCCTTAATCTAATACCCTAACCTAAAGGGGTCAACAGGCTGACCCTGACTGCTCCTGAGGGGCGCCAACACACCTCCAAGCCTTACCGAGGCTGAAATGAGGCGTAGGCACAAAGGGACAAATCGTCTAAACAATTTTCTTCTATGGTGACATATTGAATTAAAAGTTATTTATGATGCTTTGTAAACGCTCCTCTAAGAGGCTGAGGGAAGAGTTTAATACTGTGGTGAGACTAGACTCACGAATGAACTTACGAACCCCTGTTGTAACTATAACATGTGTTTGCAGGACGCTGTGAGCGGTGGGTTCGAGCCCCTCAGGCAGCCACTGAGTCTGTGGGTGGACGATCACAAGCTCGCGCCTTGTTCGCAACAATCAAATAACCAAATCTACACGACAGCACTGCCTACTTCAGCTGTCGTCTGTTTCACCGTCTACTCGTATCTGTCCTACCCTCCTCCTAACCTCCCTAGGATTTACCCTGGGAGAGGATGGGGAAGGGGAATGGTGAGGGTATATGGGTTTACACGGGTCTCTGATGTCTGGCCTATGTTAATTTGTGTGAATATGATTCTGTGTTGATGGCAATATTGGTGATCGTGGTAGTGGTGGTGGATTGGCTGTTACTGTAGAGATGATGGTAGTTGTGGCAGTGGTATTGATAGTTTCGACTGCAGTGGGAGCAAGTGCAGTGATGACACTGGAGGTAGAGGTGGTAGTAGCTGGGGTTGTATGGGTGGAGGTGACGGTTTTCATGGTGACTGTAATTGTGGTGTTGGCGGCAATGGTGGTAGTTTTAGTGGTACAGTAGTCGTGGTGGTTGTTAGATCGATCGTGGTTGCGGCTCTAGTGGTGGTGGTAGCTGTGATTGTAATGTAGGAGTGGTTTCACTAGTAGTGATAGTGTACTCATGGTTGTGGAAGTTCCTGTGGTACTGTAGTTATGGTTGTGGATGGTACATACGGAGAAGCAGTTATGTCGGGTTATAGTGGTGGTGGTGGAAAATTTGATGATGGTCGATGTGACGGTAAATACGGGGAAACTCGATTCCGGTAGTTGTAGTAGTAGCTGGGATGTGTGAAGAAGCAGTCGTGGTTAGGATGCAGTAACTGTTGTTGGTGACCGCAGTCGTACTATAGTCGCGGCACAGGACTATGAGGTTGTCATTATCATACCCTGGCAACCTACCATTCAAAAGCGCTTCCGATTCCGTATTATATTATGCACGAATCATGTTATTATGCACGAATATATTATACACAAATATTATTATACACGAACATATTATACACAAATCACATGCGTCTCATAAACGAAATCAGACGCACTGTTGGGGGGTAAGTTGCCAGGGCTCGATAATAACAACCGCAGAGTCGCGCACCGTGACTGTACAATGGTTGTTGTGATAGAGGACAGGATAAAAGGGGAAGTAGCTGTCGTCAGGATGGCAGTAGTCAGGGGCGTCCGCAGGATTTTTTGTAAGGCGGGGGTAGAATAAAAAAAATTATACATATATGTACGGCTATAATATATCAAAATACACACACTCTAAATAGGCATAGGCATATACATGCATGAGTCACATGACTTACACCAAATGCATAAAGTGACAGAATGCATGAATCGACTCAAATCACTCAATTATCCTTGAACAAGAACTGAAACACACTTTAGAACTTCAAGGGGGGCCTACTGCTCCCCCTCCGGACGCCCATGGCAGTAGTTGTTGGTGGTGACTGCAGACTGTAGAGGAATGATAGATGTTACCAAGATAGACCGTATGTACTGTGGCTGATTATAGAATTGTTCAGCAGTATGTTTGTGTGACAGCAGTATGTGCTGTATTACGTAGCCTACCAGCTTTGGTTGCTTTAATCTCCTGTGTCAGTGATTTAGAAGCGGAAGCAGCTCTGGTAGCGGCCATGTCCGTTTGTTTCTCAACAATGATTTTCGAAAACGGTATGCTTCGCTCCCGCTGACTTTAACGAAGCCAAACCATACCACAAAACACCACACCACATCACAGAGCACAGCACACCACACCACAGCACACCACACCACAGCACACCACACCACAGCACATCATTCAGCACAACACACCTCACCATACTACAGAGCACAACACACCACACAACACCATATAACAACACAACACACCACAATATACAACATCACAACACACTAGAACATACCACAGCACAACACACCACAACATACAGCAGCACAACTCACCTCAACATACTACAGCACAACACACCACAACATACCACAACACAACACACCACACCACAAAGAACAACACACCATACCACACCACACAACAACAAACCACACCACATAGAACAAAATACCATACCACACAACACACCACCACACCACACCACACCACACCACACCACACCAAATCACGGGACACTACACACAACAACACATTACACTACACCACAGCACAGCACACCCTCCACACCACACCACACACACCACACCACAGAGCAAAACACACAATACCACGAGGCAGGCCGTTAACCAAGAGGCATTAAAGCTCCCGCACCTAGCATTCCCTGCTTGGATAATTTACTGTTACTATCTCCAGACTGTTTTATTTAGTTTAAATGAAACGTTTCAATATGAAGATGCTGAATCAGTAAAATGCACTTTGTGAGCGCGTGACGAGCGAGTGAGCTCCTTGTCATTACAACCCACTGATATAGTATTTCTTCATGATGGTAGCTAAACTATGAAAACTGTACTGGAACGAAAGACATTCTCTCACATACACCTACACAGACACAGGAACACACACACACACACACACCCTCCCACACAAAGAAACATACACACTCCCTTGGAACACTCGAGATTCCAAGAGGTTCCTACACGTTTATGGGTGACTTTTAAGTTGATAACAAAGTTAATTGAATGAATGTATCACATGCAGAAAGAATTACAACTATGTTTCACTTAAGAGTAAAGTTATTAGCTTTTGCTTAGCGTGACAGTCGGGTCATGTGAGGTCGGGCAGGACCGCTCATTTCCAAACTTAACCCTCCTCAGATAGAGGTTGGTCCGTGTTGCATAGAAAGTAGACGTGGGTCTCTCAGACCCACAAATATAAAAATTTTGGAAAAATGTTTATATTTCGTATATTCAAATACTGAAAACCCAGTAACATATTTAATGTTTCCGCAATACCAACATGTAAAAGAAATGAACTGTTCATTTCTTTTTATGTTTTTAACAAATTTTTGGAAACCAAAACTGTAGAAAAAAACAGTAAAATATTGAAAAAATTTAAAAAAATGAAAAAAATCTGAATGGTTGCCTGAGTGGTTCCATAGCATGGTATGGGATGATGCTTCTTGGTGTGAAGAGGGGATGCCAGACTCTGCAATTTTATCTGCACACAGGGAGAACAAAAACCCTAAACACCTCAGGCAGACATGGGTCTCACAGACCCTTTACATATAAAACCACCCTTATACTGGAGAAACGGAGAGAGAGCTTGAAGTAATTCCCTCACCCCTTGCATGGATACACAAAGTTAGGAAGCTACTGAGAAGATCAGGGCTCCCGGGTATTCAGAAGTTAGCGAACTAGACAATGGGATGGGTGGGGGTGTTCACAGACCCACCTCAACCTGAGCAGGGTTAACTGAGAGTAAACATTGCTCGCTCGTAATCAAATGGTGTGAAAGTATCAAGAATATTCTTTTTTCCGTCGAGTGACTAAATTCGCTTTGATAACCTTCAGTGTTCAGGGTTAAAAGCATAAGAAATCAGATGATAGAAAGTGTTTGAAAATATTTGGTTAGATACACTCTTAATTAACCTTTTCAGTGCCAGATATCCACCTAGGATGAAAAAGAAAATATCTTTGTAGCAAGATAAAATGTAAAATAGGATATTGGAATGAAGAAGTTAATACGTATAAAAAAATAATAATAATAATAAATAAAGGCATAAGAGTTACAGGATTACATCCTTCCATTATTTACTTTAACTACTCACCAATTAACTTTCTGCACAAAATTTATTGCAATAGTTAAAGAAATAGTTGTCGAAACTGGTAAAGCAATTACAACTTTGAAAATACTGTTAGGTTCAAAACAGGGGCTCTGTGTGCAGCAAGTTTGTGTTTCTCATTAGCGAGCCAATAAACAGATGGTTATTAGGCACAATCAGAGTCCTTATGGCAATTATGATGACTGTGGATAATATGCTGGTGTGTAGCAGTCTTGACCACTGCACTACCATCACACATTTTAAAAATTGTTCATTCTGTCAGAAGATGTCGTCGACCTTAGAAAAACAAGTAAAAATGAAGATATTAGATACAGATTTCATTAACATTTACAGCTGGATGGAGAACTAGTCTATATTCCTCTGACTGCCGACACACAGATTTATTTGTCACTGGGAAACCTTACCAAGACATGAATGTACAAAATATATCATGATACTTAACCCGCGGCGTCCCGTTGACGTTAATTAACGTCCACATGTTTTGTCACTGCCAATCCTGTTGACGTTCATAAATGCAAATCAATTGCAAGGTCCCTAATTTGCACAATTTTCAATTTTCGTGAGTGATTTTTGGTACGTATACACAGGACACCTTCCTCTACAAGATGCCAGGCAGGGACAATGCCTTACCCAGCATGACCTCCTTCCCCCCCTGCACGCCATTGTCTCAGCAATTCACCTGTTACCAGTGACCCGGCCAGTAAAGCCATGTCATGCCACGGTACGAAATTCAGGGCCAGAGTGATTCCCGAATCAATGACAATGTGGAGGACAAACTTTACATAGCATTAGAGGAAGAAACAGTCAGAAATGATGATCAGGTAATGTCACCAAAAAAGGTCAGGTATGTTGATGTGTTTCATGAGTGAAACAGTGCTTATATTGCCTATATTACTGTGTGAAAACCAATATTCTCTCGTACTACATATAAATTCGTACCAAATAAATAAATAAATACCGTTTATGAGTGGTGTGGAATGGTTACACTTCCATAGAACTCGTTTTCTTTGGAGCCAGCCTGATAGAAAACACAGTAACATGAGGAGGTACCGTTACCTGTATCGAGTATTTTAAACATCAGGTGAGCAATTTCTTTATGATTTTTCGATGTTTCTCACCAAAAGCTGAGGTTTGGGCCAAAAAAAAAAAAATTCCAAAAATGGTTGGGATTGGGGGGAGTCAGTGATGATGTAAAAGTGGTCGGGATGGGGTGGGTTAAGCATAGTCATATATCTATGTCTATATCGATCTATCTATCTATCTACAGTACTTATCTATAGACAGATAGATAGGTAGATAGATAGGCAGATAGATAGATATAGACAGATGGATTTTATATATATATATATATATATATATATATATATATATATATATATATATATATATATATATATATATATATATATATATATATATATATATATATATATATATATATATATATACTGTACACCCTATACTATCCGGACGCCCACTTTCCAGACACCCCACTTACCAGACATTGTGGACCTGGACCTTCAGATCCCAAAAATGACCCCAAAAAAGAAAAAATCCCCCCCAAAAACGATTTTTTCCCCTCCCTTAATTTGACATTGCTGTGCAGCGCCGAACAGCTGTTTACACCATGGCCCTTCGCCCCTTCCTTCCTCCTCCCTCCCCCCTCCCTCCTCCCCCTCCCCCTCCCCTCAACCCCCTCCCCTGTTAGGGTTGCCATTTGGTATTTTTCATTACCAAATGTGGGCCAATTTGGTAATGAAAAATTCGTTTGGTAATGAATCGGAATATTGAATTACCAAATGGATTTTTCACATGTATGAGGATACACAGGATGGAGATGGTGGATTGTCTGCTCTCTCTGATTAATTTGCTAGGCTACATAGCGTGATAATAATCAACATGCTGTTAATTATAAGGAGAGGGATTACATGTATTTCCACTTGTATATATGATTTGTGAAGAAAAACTGCTAGCTTTACGAATCTGATGATGAAAAGTTAAATTTGGTAATGAAAATTGAGGAGTTTCGTAATGTGGCTGTTGTGATCTGGCGACTCTGTTTCCCCATCACCAACACTCCAACAGTTACTGCTTAACTTCGATCGCGAGTGGATGCTTATCGCAGTGGATGCCACACGTGCTCATCTTTTTTCTTTTTTTTTAATAAACTGCAATACCTCACCAGTAGACCACACGGGAATTTACAGTGTTGTGCAGTGTTCAGAAATTAGAATTTAGAGTGCAAAAGGATTAACTGTGGAGTGCAAACTGGCAGTTGAAACTGGAGGTTGAAACTGGTGTGGTGCAATTAACAATGTGCAGTGCTAAACAATTATAACTCACAGTGCAAAGAATTACTGTAAGTGCAGCACAAAACTGGATCACTGTATGTGCTTCAAGAGCATTTTCACCACTGCCAAAGCCTTAAGAAGGCAGCCACAGACGTGCTGTAAGTACCCTGGCTGAGGCACAGTCACTTCTAATTCCTCATTCTTTGGTTCCTTTTCATTTATTTCATGCTTAATGTCCATTATTGGTGTGAATAGGGTCTTAAATAGGTTTAAATAGGTGCTATGCATGTCCATTAGGGAGTTATTTAGGTGGTTTTCAAAGTTAGGCTGGGTTAGGGTCCTTAAGTACCAACCCAGCAGGCAGGTGCCTACTTTCCGGACGGGACCACTTTCCGGACATGCCTTTGGCTCTATTACATCGGAATGTGGAGGGATTACTTATATATGTATGTACAGTAAATGCACATTCCCATGCTTTATTTGGCTTAGTGTCAGGACTCCATATTATAATAATACAACTCATAGCATGATAGATAGATGATAGATAGACATAGATAGATAGATAGCATAATAGATAGGAACATCAGCCAAGGTGTGGGAATAGGAAATGTGTCAGTGAGAGCTGACCAAAGGAAATGTGTCTGCATTTCTGTAAGGAATGCCAGGCGTGCTCTATGTCACCAGAAACGCTACATACACACAGACACACGGGCTTCTCGAGCATTCACATGTGTCTTGCACACGTGACAGTTGGGCCTCCTAGGGAAGGATGGAAGAATCAGAGTCAGAAAGAGGCTATCCATAGAACTGAAATGTTGTACAAAGAGAGAGAAAGAGAGAAGGGGTCTAGCAAGACAAGTCTGGGAGGTAATCGCAGGGCTCTATACTTAACCCATGTGTGAGAGACTTTAGTTAATCTTTTCAAGACAAATAAAATTATACATAGTCCCATACTCATCTTTACCTCTCCTGTCATTGCATGACAATGGGAACTAAGATTATCTACTTAACTACCTCTCGTCCAAGAGTATAACTTACACATATCTGATCTACAAAACACACTACAAGAAGCTACGAAGTTCTACAAGATAAGAAGAGTGTTCCAGCGTTTTTACTGGTTAGCTAAAAGGTGTCGTTTTATTAACATTCGTACTGAAGATGTCAGCAAAAATTCATTTCATTAATCCTTTCACTATGGGAGGTTTTCCGTACAGGTGGTAGCAGGAATAAATGCGAGTGCATCAGCAACTCCATGTTCACCACTCCCTGCCGTCATTGGTGCTGCCTGTGGGCCGATTCTGTGTATTGTCATGCGGCCGTGATGAACCAGCCCAACTCCGACACTGCATCACCGCACACCGGGCTGCTGCACGCTGTGTGGCCAGGGTGGTGCTGGTGGTGGCCCGGTGGGCACGGCATGGAGATGGAATATGCTTGGGGATAAAGAAGTGAGAATGCCGTAAACCTGCTTTTACAGAATAGCTGGAGTAATAGTAGTAGTGGCAGTAGTTGTGGTAGCAGTTAATAGTAGTAGTAGTAGTAGTAGTAGTAGTAGAAGCAGCAGTAGCAGTAGTAGTAGCAGCAGCAGTTTTTGTTTTTGTTGTAATTTTTATTGTTGTTGTTATTGTCATTGTTGTTGTTTTTCTGCTTATGGCAATAATAATAATAATATTAATAATAATAATAATAATAATAATAATAATTATTATTATTATTATTATTATTATAATGATAATAATAATAATAATAATAATGATCATCATCGTCATTAATAGGTATTATTGTTCTTCTTCTTCTTCTTATTATTATTATTATTATTATTATCATCAATATCATTATTATTCGAAAGTCAGCTTCATTTGAAAAGCGAACCCGCTAGACTGCAGGCTGAAGATATCATTCTTTTCCAACCTACTATCCCATTTTCGGTAGACTATATCATTATTATTATCATTATCATTATTATTTATTATTATTATTATTATTATTATTATTATTGGAGAGTCAGCTTCATTTGAAACGTGAACCCGGTAGACTGCAGGCTGAAGATATCTTTCTTTGCCAACCCACCATCCCATTTTCGGTAGACTGGGAGAGAGATGAGGGACATCTGTATAACTGGGCAGCAGTTCCCTCTCTACTTTATCTGCTTCCCAAACACTATAAAAGGCGACTAAAAGGAGTGTGGGAATGTAGCAATGCCACCATCCAACACTTGTCTTGCAAGCAGCCTCTTACCACCCAAGAAGGGTAGACATCAGGAAGCACTTAGTTGCGATACTCATCTCCTTGACTTATACCACTGAGCCTGTGGTGGCTTATTCAACCACAGCCTAATGATACAAGATCACTTCATCATCGGTAATACCATACTTGCTTTCCCAAGACGTAATCCTAAGTACTCGTCTTACCCACCAACCCACGGAGGGTGCCAGATACCCACACCAGGATTTGAATCCTGGTGCTACGGGCCTAAAGCTTCGCAGGTACAAACACTATTATGGCCAAAAGGACAGGCCATGTTTCTACGGGCACGGATTAAAGGAGGGGAGGAGGCATACCATCCCTTTTCTCTGTAGCCAAATGATAACTTATAATAAAAGAACAATATTACCTACCAAAACCATGTGTACTAAACATCTCACTTACATTATAATAAAATGAGAGATTTGGTGATAAAATTTGAGGAAATCGATAATGAGGAAGTAGTTATTCAAGCTTGTGATAGTTACACTAGAAATCACGTCCCTATGTTTTTGGGTGTGCATAGAGTCCTCGCAATTCACAGCGAGCAGTGTAATTATGACCTAATCCAATCCATCGCAATCCAGTCTAACTTAACCTAACCAAACCAAACTTGACCGAACATAACTCATTCCACCCAGTCCAACCCCGCTCAATGCAACCCAGCTCAGCCTTACAAAACATTCCAATCGTACCCATCCCAACCCAACGTAACCTAAAACAACCCTACCAAATCAGACCCAGTCCAACTCAATCCAGCGGAACCCAACCCAACCTAATTTAACCTAATCTAGCATAACCTAACCCAAAGGACAGGTCATGTGTGTGTGTGTGTGTGTGTGTGTGTGTGTGTGTGTGTGTGGTGAGGCTCGTAACTTGCAGCGTGTGGTGCAGTAATGATGCTGAAGCAGTAGCCATCAGCTTCATTACCCTACGAATTTGCTACGTGGACCAGGCCAAGTGTACTGTGGTGTTATGGAGGCACAGCATGAGAAATGGGGCGAGTAGGGTGGGCCAAGGGAGGAGGGGGAGTGTGGAGAAAGAAGAGGGGAGGGGGGGATATAGAAGCGAGAGGTGAGATGGAGGAAAATGGAAGATGGATTTGAAAAGAAAGGGGGAAAAAATGAAAAAAAAAAAAAAGTTGTATAGACTAAATAATGACGGGTGAGAGGGGTGTGTGGGAGAGAAGTGGGAAACTATAAGGGGAAGAAAAGAGGGGAGAAGGGTTAGGAGCTGCAAGACGGGAGGGGAAAGGATGAGAGAAGAGAGAAATGAGTGGGTGAGAATATGGAGAGGACTTGGACTACGCGGAAAGCAGAGTGAGAAAGTGAGTGGGTAAGTCAGAAAAGGGAAAGAAAAGTGAAGCAGAAAGGTTGACAGAATAAGGAGGGATGAAGAAGGTAGACAGTGGCAAAGGTAGCGAGGTGAAAAGGAGAAGTGGTGAGAGGGGGAAAAAAGGAGGACGAATTTAACAAAAAGAGGGAGGAAGAAAGGGGTAAAAAATGAAAGCAAGGAAAGTTTTTAAGGAGCAGAGAGAGAGAGAAGTGAGGAGAGTGAAAACAGACAGGAATGGGAGAGAGGGAAAGAGGGTGGGACGGTCGAGGGGGGGGGGGTAATGGTAAATTGGAATGGGTAGGGGTAATGGTGGGAGTTGTGGGAGAGATGGGTGACAGATGAGAGAGAGAGGATAGGGAAAAAGATAAAGAAGGGTGATGACTGGGCGTGATGTAGGGGAGGATGGAGTAAATAAGGAAGGCTTTGGTAAAAGGGCGAGAAAATAATAGGAAAAGGTGAGGGTGATGAGTGGGAGATAGGAAGGGGAGTTGGAAGAAAGCGGAGGAAGGGTAGGGAGAATGGGTGAGGGAGAAGAGAGGAGTAGGATGGTAGAAGTAGGGACGAAAGAGAAACAAGGAAAGGTGAAGGGTGTAGAGGAAGGAGGACGGGAGAGAACGGGTAGAATATTTATTACGAGAAGATAGCTAAGCACAAGTATGAGCTCCATGAATACCTGAGGATGGGAGTGTACGAGGGATGGCAACAGTGGGGGAGAGTTTTACCCGAATTATAATCATATCAATGGAATAGCAATGCCGTTTTCATTGGAAATATATATAATATGTACTGCAGACGATAAAGCTCTCCAAATATTTCTCCACTCTCAGTTTTCTTTTTAGGTTAATTTTGTTCAGCTGAGAGACGCTTCATACTCTCTACCCGTAAATGAGTCTCTTTGATATCATTCGTCAGGGATGAAAGTGATGGACATGCCTTATAGTCGATCTTTTGTCCCTGATTGTACATTGGAGGGGAGGATGGGACGCTTTTACGAATCAGGTAACATAGATAGGTAAATATAGGAAAAAACTCATCATATTTATATAATGTTCATTGTTTTTATTCTACACCCAGTGCAAAGTGCGTTGAAGCGTTTATTAACACTTCAAAATGTACTTTATTACTCTAGATTTGTTATGATGATGATGATTATTGTTGTTGTTATTGTAGTTGTTGCTATTGTAGTTGTAGTTGTTGTTGTTATCGCCATCTTGACCTTTAATTCCACGTGAGGCTGATAAATTATTTTTGCAATTGGATTTATTCTTCTTTTCCTTGATATAACTCTTACTACTTCTCATACTATTCCAACAGCAAAAAATAATAAACAGAACATGAGTTGCCCTAAGACCATATTAGGGGTAAAGTGCGGTGGTGTAGGTGAGTGCGTTTACCACACCCTTGGCCTAGGTGGTTTTATGATCCCGTGCTTCGTGCAGGATAGGCACGGTTGTGTGCAGGAGTGACGAAGTGCTGTATTCAATGTGCCTTTGGCTATTTCACAACGCCTCTTCCCTATCGATTTAGCTTACACATGGATTGCATAAATAACCATTAACACTAAATTTTCGTTTCATATACGAGTACAGAAATAATTTGGTAAGGAAGAAATGCTGGAAAGCATATGAAGCTGTGGAGAAAACGGCCCCCAGTCTTTGACAACGAGCGGAGTCGCCTCATCTGCGTGGGAGGAGGGAAAGGACACGTGCAAGGATGATCCAGCCTTCTCCATCGCACCAGACTTTCAATTTCACTGACTCTGACAAACGATGTGCGTCCAAGACGGCAAGCTTCAATCATCCAAGAACTCATCCACGAAAGTATGAGAGGTCACGCCAGCCGAACATGATGAACGACTAGATGCATGAAAACCAACTGTGTGTGCGATAAAAATTCAGGACTGAGAAGATTCCAGTCAGCGACGAAAGTTGGATTAACATTTAACGTAATCTATGTATCAGTTTCATAGGTGGCAAGTCAACTGAAGCTGAAAGAAGCTTAGTATTTATTCTAGCACATAGATGATTGTCTTTGATACGCTGAATCGGGAAGGAAGGACAAGTACTAAATGTGCAGAAGACCGATTGGAATAGTAAGCAAACTTTTTTTTCCCCTAACAACACACACACACACACACACACACACACACACACACACACACACACACACACACACACACACACACACACATAAAAAAAAAAAAAAAAGGGAAAGGGAGGGACAGGATGTAAATGAGTTAGGAGACAGGAAAAGGTAACACCAAGCTGATATGCATGAATCAGGGCCATAAGGGATGCCTGAGCGTGAGGAAGACCGGGACCAATACTTATACATGAGTAAGCTCAAGTTATTAAAAAAAAAAAAAAAATCTTGTATATGCAGTAGTTTACGTTTGTGTACACTCACACAACATTCAAATCAGGGTGTATACGGAAAACGAAAAGAAAAATGCGAAAAGCAAAACTATCTGTAATAACAGGTAGGCAGGTAGGTAGTGTGTGTGTGTGTGTGTGTGTGTGTGTGTCTGTGAGAGAGAGAGAGAGAGAGGGAGAGAGAGAGAGAGAAAGAGAGAGAGAAGAGGTAAGGGCTACTGAAAAGGTGAATGAAAGAGAATGAAAGTGGGAAGAAAGAGGAAGGAATGGGAATGATTGAAAGGAGATGGCAGAAATGAAAGATAGTGAGAGAGTGGGATAAGGTAAGAAAAAAAAATTGAGATGAAACTGAGGAAGAAGTGAGATGTGAGAGAGGAGGGAAGGGTAAGGAAACAATGTTGGATGAAAGGAAGGGAAGAGGAAGATGAAGAGAAAGAGGAGGAGGAGTGGTGGGGTGGTGAGTGGGTTGAGAGAAAAAAGATCAGGATGAAATGAAGCGAAAGAAAGAAAAAAAAAAGATGGGAGAGAATTGGGGGGGAGGGGGTAAGAGAAGAGAGAAGGGGTTTAGCAAGAGAGGGTAGGGGGAGGTACGAGTAGTAAGGAGTGGGTGGGTCAGAGCGTGAGAGAGCAACACGGGCTCAGCGGGAAGGAACCATGTATGGGAGTCAGACGGGGTTCAAGAACCAAGACACCCAACCCGCTGTGCTACGGCCGGACAAAATAAAACAACATGTAAGGGTGGTGGTGGTAGTGCTGTGTGGAACAAGAACACGACATCTGAATATATGATTTCAATGTATCTCTCCGCTCTCCGCGTATACGTGCATATGTATGTACAGAAAATTGTATACAACTATTACTCATGATAATATTTATAATATCAGCACTCACTAGAAAAAAAATTAAAACAGATTAGTGGGCGGCTGCCCAGTTTTACATTTCCAATTAATATTTCCATATTGTGTGAAAATGGATGTTGTGGTGGTGATGAGGACGCCTTCGTGTTGTGCATTGACATAACGATGTGACTCAAGGCCAGTCATGAAAATGTCCCTCATCTGCTTCCCTGTCCCCCAGAAGGAGGAGGAGGAGGATGGACTACAGGAGATGGGTAGCTTAAGCCGGCAGTTCACTGGGTTCACATTTAAGATGAGTCTAGGGCCACAGCTTCAAAAAAAAAAAAAAAAAAAAAAAAAAAAATAACGATCAATCGATCTTTTATTAAAGTCCATTTGTGAACTGACGCATAAAATCTAAAGACAAAAGCATATCTGACATCATACGTTACAACACATCATAGCACATCAACCTTCAGAACGCAGGGATTCTGACTTCAGGTGTCACATCATTATTAACAGCACCGCACAGCACAGCACAGCGTAACACAACACAGGTGAAGAGGAAGAACAGAGTATATGCTTCAACTATTAAGGAAGATCTATCTGCACAACACTGAACACCACAGAAGAGATGGAGGAGGATAGTGTACTGGGGTGTATAAAAGACCGCGTTGCCTAGAGGCAGAGCGGGGATCCTCTCTTTGACTCAGTGGTAACGTGCGCGCCTTTGATGCGCGGGGGCCTGAGTTCAAATCCCGGCCGGACCAGTGATTAATTTGTTAAGTTTCAGTTTGGTCTCTTAAACTGGTTGGCAGCGGTGTGGGATGTGAGGCTGGGCTTAGAGGGCCATGATATTGAAAGTATATTAAACCTTACATTCCGGGGGTGAGCTGTCTGTCTGGTCTGCGGGCTCCCCCTAATGGTAGCCTCCAGTGCGCTACGCTACCACGTGTGTAGAAACTGATCAAATTAATCACCAGGGGAAGAAAAGAGTGATGTAATGGGGTGTATAAAAGCCCGTGTTGCACAGAGGCAGACCGGGGATCCTCTCTTTGGCTCAGTGCGCGCATAAGAGGCGCGAGGGCCTGGGTTCAAATCCCGGCCAGACCAGTGATTAATTTGTTAAGTTTCAGTTTGGTCTCTTACAACAGAAGGAATGATGATGTAAGTGTTATCACGTTCAGTATTTTGGAAAATATAACAGTACAACACATAACAGCACAGAACCGATCAGCACAGCACAGCATAGTACGGTAAGCTACTGCACGATTCCAGAGAGAGGAACAAAGTTGGAGCAAGAGGTATCGCTTCACATGTATACGCATCACTGGGGTAACATAAAGAGAAAAATTTAACACCACATCACAGAACAGCAGAGTTCACCAAACACAAATTTTTACAGCACAAAATAACTCATTTGACACAGCTTCACATCGCATCGACCTTCATAACACAGCAGTCCTGATTTAAGTTTCATATTTTCACAACACAGTACAACACACAGAACACAGGTGGGAAGGAAAAAAATAACACAGGAGTTATGTCCCTAATTGCTTACAGGTGTCTGAGGCAATAAAATGAGGCAGAATTAACACCACAGCTCAACACAATACAATACAAAACAACATAACACAAAGCAAGATAACACAGGTGAAGATGGAAGAAGAGAGTGATGCATATGGTCCCATCAACTTACACTTGACTGAGACAACTTAAAAAGGAAAATTTAATACCACACCACAGCACAACACATCATAACACAGCACGCGTGTGGAGTGAAGAACAGAGTGAGCCAAGAGTTAGGTCCTCAACTTCTACCACGTGACTGGGATAACATTAAGAGGAAAATGTGACATCGCACAGCAAAGCACAAAATAACACAGCATAACAAAGAACACATGGGGTGTGAAGAACAGAGTTACCCAAGGGTTATGCCCTCAACTATTTCCACGTGACTGACGTAACATATAGAGGAAGATAATATAACACCACAGAAAACATTACAGCATATAACTGTCTGAGCCGACTTATAACAAACCCTTCTCCGTATCCACCTACTTTCTATGTACCCATGTCAAAGTCAAAGGTGGTTGTTGTGTGTATATATGCTACAGCATATCTTGCTCTCGTGTTCCTGAACATGAATCTTCTGAATTCTTTACTCTCTGGCTTCGACTTTCCAGTCATTCTCTGTGCTGTTTACTTAGCCCCTAATTCTATGACTATGAAAATTCTTTGACTATCTTACTTCTAAGATAGAACACGACCTATCAATTTCTCCTTTCTCAGAAATCTCCATTCTAGGTGACTGCATTGTTCACCACCACCTTTGTTTTTCTCTCCTTTCACTGATCCACGTGGTGAACAAGCCTACATCTTTTCTCACCCTAATGACCTAGAGCAGCTTCAACAGCACGCTACCCGTATCCCTGACCGCCTTGGAGAGAGTTTCAGTATACCTGACTTCATCCTTACAAATAATCCTTCTGCTTAGGCTGTTAATCTTTTCTCTCCGTTGGACTCCTCAAGTCACAACCTTATCTTAACCTGTCATATTGCTTCGGTGAGGCCTGTAGACCCTCCCAAGAATTGGCAGCTGGGGCACTTTGGAGCTGGTGGTTGGGAGGCCTTCAGGCAGTACTTCTTTGATTTTCACTGGAGTGATTATTGCTCCAATGGCTGAGACCATCAAAGCATGCCTTGCGCATTACGGAGGTTACTCTCTTGGGCATGGAAGCATACTTTCCTTTCTCATATGCTGCTACTAATGCTAAAAAAAAAAAAAAAAAAAAATCATTTAATCACGCTTAATCTAATGCTGTCCACAACAAGGAGGCCTACAAAACTTACCGGAGTCAACCCACCCTTGAATCTGATATGTTAATGATTCTGCCCGGAATAGTGATAAGTCTGTTCTTCGCTCTGCTAAAAATAACTTCATTCCTACTAAATGCTCTTAACTCTCCAACATATATTCTTCCTGCTCCTTCTGACTCCTTGTCACAAACTTTCTTACAACTTTACCTCATCATCCTTCCCTCTTCTTTTACACTGATAGTTTTGTAGCTATATATTCTACTGATAAAGCAAAACTTTTTGCTCAATATGTCTCCTCGAATTCCACCTTAGATGATTCTGGTGCTGTTCCTCCGTCACTTACCGCCTCTGACTTCCTCATGACTGACATTAAAATGTCTTCAATTGATGAATTTTCTGCCATCACTGGCCTCAGCACTAACAAGGCATATGGATCTGATGAGGTCTCTCCTGATGTCTTCAAGAACCGTGCTTCTGTGCTTACACCCTGCCTAGGCAAACTCTTTCGCCCTTGTCTGTCAACTTGTACCTTTCCTTTTTGTCGGAAGTTTGCTCTCATTGAGCCTGTCCCAGAGAAGGGCGACCATTCACAGTCCTCTAATTATCGTCCAATTGCTTTCACATCCTGTATTTCAAAAGTTTTCGAGTCTATTCTTAACAAAAAAAATTTTAAGCACCTTTCCTATCACATCCTTCTTTCTGATCATCAGTATGGGATCTGCCAGGGACATTCTACTGGCGGTTTTCTCACCTACCTTTCAGACTCCTGGTCATCCTCCTTTCGGGACTTTGGCGAAAGATTTGCCGTTGCACTAGTCATCTCAAAGTCTTTAGATCGAGTCTGGCATAAATCTTTAATTTCCAAACTGCCCTCTTACGGTTTCTATCCTTTTATCTGTGCCTTCATCGCTAGCTTCCTTTCTGGCCTTTCTATAGCTCTTGTTGTAGACGGCCACAGTTCTTCTCCTAGATCTATCAACAGTGGTGTTCCTCAGGGTTCTGTCCTATCACCAACTCTCTTACTTCGCGTCATCAGTGACTTTCTAAGCTGTACATCTAACCCTGTCCACTCATGGGCTGATGACTCCATCCTTCATTTTTCCACTCGCTTCCCCCAGTGTCCATCTCAGCTGTTGCTTCAACAAACAAGGGATGAGGCTATGGCACACCTAATGTCTGACTTGGCTCATATCTGTAATTGGGGTAAGAATAATCTTGTTTTTAAAGCATCAAAATCTCAGGTCATACATTTTTCAACCCGATAAAATCTTCCGCATGAGTATCCTCTAATTTTTAACAATATCTAACTCAATCCTGCATCATCTTAAAACATACTTGTGGTTTCAATATCTTGGGATTTATCTTCGAAAGATTATATTACCTCGCTTGTAAAACCTGCTTCCCAGAGACTAGGTGTGTTAAGCTAGCTCCGTGCCTTCTTTACCCTTGAACAGTGAATTACTATATACAAGGGTTTCATTCGCCCCTGTGTTGAGCACAGCCCTCATGTGTGGAGAGGCTCCCCATACACTTCTCTTCTCAACAAGGTGGAGTCAAAGACTTTGCATCTCATTAACTCTCCTCCTCCTACTGGCTTCCTTCAACTTCAGTCTCTTTGCTGCACAGTTGTATCTTTATCTGTTTTCTATCGCAACTTCAATGGTCATTGTTCCTCTGAACTGTCTGCTTGCATCCCTCCACCACTATGGCGGGTCCGCAGCACCCGTCTAGCAACAGACTCTCATCCCTTCTCTTTCCATCTCTTTACCGCGAGATTTAACTGTTATTCCCAGTCGTTCATGTACGCGACACGTCAGCTCTGGAATTTTCTCCTCTGTCTGTATTTCCTACTGCCTATAATCTCCAGTTTTTCAAACGCAGTATATCCAGACATCTCGAAATGAACGTTCTTGAATCCTTGTTTCTTTTTTTTTTTTTTTTTTTTGGGGGGGGAGGGAACAGTTTGTGAGCTGTTGGCCTTTGGTCCCTTGTTTCTTGCTTAAGAAAAATAACAGCACACATGAGAAGCAAAGAGATACGTCCCCAGCTATTTCCTATCATTGGGGTAACATAAAGATGCAAATGTAATATAGCACAGCACAACGTAGCATTACATAGTACGGAACAGCACACATGAGGAAATAACTGAGTGAGGAAGATCTGATAAATTACCAATATGCTGGGAATCGAACCAGGGACTCTCAGGTGAGAGCCAGGCAGCATACCACCACACCATGACCAGGTAAAAGTTAACTCACGTTGTCACAATCTTGTAACCAACGTCCCTCCGCCCGCACTGTGGGCATCAAGAGGATGAGTTAACCCCCTGGCACTCGGGCAAGTAGATGCTTTTAATCTATCCCAAGCACTTACGGCAAGTCAGAGCCTGAGAGTCCCTGGGTCGATTCCCAGCATATTGGTAATTTATCAGATGATTTTTCCTGTGTACAGTACAGGTTTCTCTCTTCATGAGTGAGGAAGAGTTATGTTCCCAACTATTTCCAAGTGACTGAGGCAACATAAAGAGGAGGATGTAACACCACACAGCACAGCATAACACAGCATAGCACTGCACACGTGAAGAGTGAAGAACAGAGTGAGCCAAAAGTTATGGTTCCGATTTCTTATACGTGACTCAGGCAACATTTAGAGGAAGATTTAACATGTGGCGTTGCACTAAGTTTTATGGCCGCCATATTTTCGCCCGCCTTTACAAGGCGAAGCGATAATGTTTTTGTCCGCCTATGTGTGTGTGTGTGTGTGTGTCTGTGTGTGTGTGTTTTCCCATTATATCTCACGAACTGCTTGAGCTATCAACATGAAACCATCGGGGTATCAAGATATGGCCAAACTCTTGGACTTGGCCGGCAGCATATTCTGGCGGACGATTTGCATTCAGCTCTCGAATGCTTTTCATTCATTACATTAATGTGCCCGACGCTGAACCAGCGGTGTCAGCGTGAATACTAAGAAAAATTTGTATATTATATATTTCTACAGTTTTGTTTGCTTTTCGTACTATAAGGTTTTTATGAGTACATCTATCTATTTACCTATCCATCTGGCTATTCCAGATGAAGGCATGCAACATAATGACAGCATTTTTTTTTTTTACCAAGTTTATTATTTTTATCTCGTTGTTTGCTGTTCCCAGTATTGATTGTGCATCTGTCTGTCTGTCTGACTATGCAACTGTCTTTTGACCAATGTCGTGAGCTTGCTGGGGATATGTTCCCAGAGCCAAAATTGCCTTGTGTGTGTGGGTGGGTGGGTGCGCGCAAGCGCGTGTTTACCGTTTTGTGTGGTCTCTCAGTTAGTCTGTTTATCGATCTGTCTATATGTCCTCAGAATCAAGGTTACTATTCTTATCTTATAGGTGATTACCTTTATGCTTTTATTTACTTTATTACTACTGTCCATCTGCGCATATATTAGTTTACCGAAGCCTTTAATTGGTGGAAGGGACGAAGACGCCAATTTCCTAGAAAGTGAAGTAATGGTCAATGTTGTAAAAAGAGAGGCCTTTCTCTGCAACTGGTAAATGTGGTAAAGGACAAACGCAACAATGCATAAAATTAAATTGATAAAAAATATAAAACTAAGCTACATTAAAAATAAGTAAATTAAATTAGTATGATATATAAATGCGTTCTGAATATGAGTACCAGTATATATTTTTTCTGAGGTGTCTAGTACTTACACATACATGAAAATAATATCTATGTGTTATTCATATACTCATAGGTGATCCTGGGTAGGCCCGGTTTGGAAAATAATATAACTCAGCCAAAGTTTTCCTAGGGATGTATTTCATTTTATCTCAGTGTGTGGAGAACTGCCACAGAAACATTTTCATACCCCATATGTTGTAATTGAACCATTGTTCAAGTAAAGATTACAACACACAAAATCTGAAACTCTTACAAACTCCATTTTTTTCTAGAATTTTTTGTCCGTTTAATACTAAACGCCTAATCTGTATGTCTACCTATAAAGCTGCACGGCTCTCGTTAGAATTTCTTGCCTATTTAATGATTCACTTTTTCTTTTGCACGTCGCACTTTGACAGTTACTGACTGTCCCTAATACCGTATGCTTATGTATGTATGCAGCTACCTGTCTGGTTATTCATCATGTTGACTAGTTCCGTTGAGGCTTAAAGCAGTCACGATTACTTTTTTTACAGTTTATTTTTATCTTTTACCGCTTCGTTATTATTTGTATTAACCATCTCTCCCTGTCTGTCTATCAGTTTTATCGGTAGTCCTGGACTCTGGAAGGCTTTTTACTTTCACAATTACTTTTTTTGTGTGTTCAGAACATACACAATATATTTCATTTTCACAACATCTCTCTCTCTCTCTCTCTCCCCTTCAGTTTAGCATCATTTCTAATCCTCTCTAAATCGGCTTTTCTTTTCATCCTCCTTTCCTCTTCCCTCCTCCCTCCCAATCCGCCCTCCCTCCTTCCTGTCTACCTCCGTTCCCACCATCATCTTCCCTCCCCTAACCCCTTTCTTTCTCTCTTCCATCTCCCTTCCTCCTTCCTTCCTGTCTCCTTTCTCCCCCCCCCCTGCCTTCCTTCTTTTCTCCTTCCCCCCTCCTCCTCTCTTCTCAAGTTTATTCATCCTTCGTCCCACAAAATCCTGAACACTACTATCCTCTTCATCTAAACCCTTTCGCCTCTCAGTCTTTCCTATCTCCATGTTCACCCCTCCCATTCTTGTCTCTCATTATTCATCCCCCTTTCCCCTCGCTCCTTTATTCTTTTTATTATCTTTCATCTCTCCCTTTTCGTACCATATCTTGTAGCTTATTTACTTCATCTAAATCTTTTATACTTTCCACATTCGTTGCTTCCATTTTGTCAAGAGTTTTGCCACTTTAATCTTCCCCTTTTCTTCTCCTTTTCTTCTCCTCCCATGTCTTTTTTGTCCTTCCTTTTCTGCTCACCCATGTTAGTACTCGGTCCTCTTCATCCACACCTCCTCCATCTACATTTTTTTTTTTTTTTTTTTGTATCAGGTGTCCGCTGTCCCAGCCTCCCCCTTTCTCTCTCTCTCTCTCTCTCTCTCTCTCTCTCTCTCTCTCTCTCTCTCCCAACCTGCCATTGCCCTTCATTATTCATCGCCCTCCTTTTCCCCTAACCACCACTCTCCCTTTCTTTCTGTACGTGAATCAACTTTCCTCCACAATCTCCTCCGACACTTCATGTATTCAGTGCTCCCTTCCTCTCCTCTCCTCATCCATTTCTCCTCCCGCTCATCTGCCAGACTAGTTGAGGCGAAAGGGTAGAGATTGAGAGCGAGGGAAGGAGGAAGAATTTCTGGCAAATTTAGTTGTGAGATATGAGAGGGACGGAGGCCATGAGAGACGGATTTTTCTTCGATGTTATTGGTACAAATTGCAGTTTTATTACAACGAAACGATATTATATACATGGGTACATATACATACATACATACATACTGTATATACACAGTATATATATATATATATATATATATATATATATATATATATATATATATATATATATATATATATATATATATATATATATATATATATATATATATATATATATTGTGTGTGTGTGTGTGTGTGTGTGAGTATAGGATGCAAGAGAATGTCAGGGTATAATGCCAAATAATTCAGTAAAAGAAAGATGCTTTAGTGGTCGGTGGGGTCGCTCGCCATCCACTCACTTAATGTAGTGCTGCTTTGGGTGTCTGCACTTTCCTCGCTTCTTTCCTTCCTCTTCTGTCTTTCTTTCCTTCATTCTTTCCTCTTCCTTCTGCCTACGGGTGACTTTAGACTCCCTCTTCTGTTTTTCTTTCATTCTTTCCTCTTCCTTCTGCCTATGTGTGACTCTACACTGAGTGACAACCAAATGGTTTCCTGTACACCAGGAAATCATTTACTACGCTGGGTGGTAACCATATAACCAATTTGGGGCGCCTGGTGGTTTAGTGGGTAATTAAGCCGCACCAATTAGATTAAGCTGGTGCATATTTATATCAAGGGGTGGTTG